>NC_056567.1:28756115-28797492 GCF_013358625.1 Macadamia integrifolia | reverse complement strand
AGATCATACATTATGAGCACAATCTATATTGATGATGTTTACTTTCCAGTATAGTGTTCATTTATATTTTCTCTCATCGTATTGTTGTATGATTATTGTATATTGAGGATGTTTACTTTCCAGTATAGTGTTCATTTATATTTTCTCTCATCGTATTGTTGTATGATTATTGTGGTTTACTTTGACATGTCACAGTTAATGGCGGTATTTAGCCAAGTTTCGTGATTTATGGCGGTATTTAGCCTAAATCCATGGAGATGGTTGTTAACCATAGGCTGTATGCCAAAGTGAGATATTAATACAAGAAAATGGCGGTTTGCCTAAGTATTGATTAATATCAAAGTTCTCTACCTGTGAGGTTTTCAAGGTAGGATGGTCTTTAGATCAGGAACGGACCTATAAGGAAGGATATATCTTATGTGATCACAGTTATGATATAATTCCTTATATCTATGTTTCCAGGCGATTTGAATTGATAATTTTCTGTTGTCTGTAACATTAGATAGTTATATGCCGTATATTGAGGTGTATTTTCTACTATTGTTCAACAATGGAGATTATTGATTGGATCAAAGCTTGTTTTGAGTGGTATTCAATCTTGGGATTATTTGGCCAGATGTCAATGGGAAGACATCAGTATCAGTGTAGCCCAAGTGGGAGATTGTTAGGACTCTTATGTGGGCTTAACTGATATTGATTGACCCATTGGGCCCAAGAGAATAAGGACCACTCTAATTAGGAAACTTCTAGCCCTATTCTATTGTGGGAATGGATTAGGGTTTAGGAATTCTATTATATATAGAATACTGACGGTCCCTGCAGCTATTACTTTTCATAATAATATTTTGGGAGCACTGCTTTCTCACAAAGCTAGTGTAGAGACAGAGAGAAGATCCCATAGTAAGAGGCTGCAGAAGATCTCAGTAGAAGGACCCATATTGCGTGGTTCTTCATCATAATTCGTGGTACAAGCGTCAACCTTAATTTAGGGACTTTATTCACGCTCAACGGGTATGTGATTGATTTCTTTCCATTATTCATTCTTGTATTCTATACACTATAGGTAATTCAAATGATTCTAGGATTTAGAATCACTAACAGAGGCATGTGTGAGCTCAACAATTGAGTTTTTTCTATTGTCCAGGCTCTCAATTGACCCAACCCTTTAAGCGCAGTCCAATCCCCAACTAAACATTATACCCATTCAGGAATTTAGCGATGTAAATGGATAGCCAAAATCTGAATTTAAATCAGCATATCTGTGTCCATTTAGGGGTATCTGTATCTGATCAAAAGGTATTCGGATTCAAATCCGAATTATTCAAAAAATAATTATTTGATCTAATTAAATAATCAATTAGTGATTTGAGGGTTCTTGAAGTTTAGACAGGTTTTAGAGAATGAGGAAAAGGATCGTCCCTTCTATGCACAGGTTTGGCTAAAGGTTGGTTGTTTTGATACCACTGACACAGACGTGGGGAAGAATTGAACCCCATAAACTAGTTTACAAGGTGCGGGAACCCGAGATCATATCAACCTACTTTATTGATTTGTGAAACCGATGTAGGATCAACTTTCCATATAACTGATATGAGATTGTAAGAGAGTGCTTGTAGCCTCACATACAAATTATTCCTAGATAAAATTGCTACATAAACCTGACCTGATACGTAACATAAGGTGAAAGCCAAAGGGACCAAGTCTAAGTCAGTCCTTCCCCAATCATTTTGGCTTCGATGGGCTAGGCCTTCCAATTCACTTCAGCCCAATGTAATTCCATAAAGTAGACTGGAAATGGGCTGGAACATTCAAATTGGATAATGGACATTTAATTATGGGTAATTTACAGTGCCACTCGTTATAAAATGTAACAATTATGGACACCCCCTCCTTAATATCAAATTATGTTCACACCTCTTGTCTTTAGTCTCTATTAAGTGAGGCTTGAAAATGACGATTTAACCCTTTTGAGTAAAATACATATCTCCATCCTATTTTACACTAACCGTCACAATGACTTGAATCTGAAGAACTCGCAAACCAAAAAGAAAGCAAAGTCCGACAAGTTCAACTAAACCACTAAAGTTCTACCAAAAGAAAAAAAAAACCTAAACCACTAAAGAAATCCTAACAGAGTACCAAAACAGAATATAAAGAGTTCTTTTTCAGCTTAATGAAGTGTTACATGTCCCTCAAATTATTAAAAATTTACTCTCTGTAAGTAAATTCACTTCTGACAATAATGTTGTTTTAGAGTTTCACCCTTCATGTTGTTATGTAAAGGATCCTTCCACGTGGAAAATTCTACTTCGCGGTTCGATTAAAGATGGTTTATATCGTCTTCCTACTACATTCAACTCACCGCCTTCCGTTCTCAATAATCAGTCTAGCGTGCACATTGGTGAACGAGTCTCCAAATCAACTTGGCATGATAGCTTGGGTCATCCCTCCTTGAAATGCTTAGATTCAATCATACACCATTCTCAGTTGCCAACTTATGTTGTTGCCCCTCTCTCCATATGTGCATCATGTCAAATGGGGAAATCCCAAAAGTTACCATTTGTTTTAAGTAATTCAATTTCTTCTTCCCCTTTCCAATTAATGCATTCGGATATATGCGGGCCAGCTCTCCTATTAAAAGGGCCTTCAATCTCCAAGGTAATCAATATTATATTTTATTTGTCGATGATTTTAGTAGATACACTTGGATTTTTCCCATTGTTAGACGATCTGAAGCATTATCTGTTTTTATCAACTTTCAAAAATATAATCGCTGTGTGGTTGAAACTGGCTTGACTTTAATGGCTCGTGCTTCTGTTCCAATGTCATAATGGGTGAAGGCTTTTGAAACTATAACTTATCTGATAAATCGGTTGCCTACACCGATGTTACAAAACAAGTTTCCATTTCATGTACTTTTTAAGGAAAAACCAGATTATAGTGCTACACACTTATGGCTATGCTTGCTACCCGTGGCTTAGATCATACAACAGGCACAAGATGCAGTTTCGGTCAACTGACTCAACTCAGTGCATTTTACTTAGGTACAGTACCTCACACAAGGGTTACAAGTGTTTGGATCCCACCATTTGAAGAACTTATATCTCACGACATGTCACATTTGATGAGTCTCTTTTCCCCTATGCTACATCACTTGTAAACACAAATGTACCACTCCACATTCATCAATAGTGGGAATGTAATATATCCATGTACCCCACCCTCAGGACCCAACAATGTAACATCTCAAATAGTGAACAATATCATCCCCACCACCCTGCAGTTCAAACCAATCACCCTTCCCCTCCCCTACCCCACCTACAGGCTGAAACTAAGCCATCCTCCCCTACACCGGCTCCCCTACAACCTTCCCCTACCCAACCTTGAAATGTGCATTCCTGTTCACCAGCTCCAAATGAACCATCTCCTCAACCCATTATTGCTTCTTCTCACCCAATGGTGACCCACCTACGAGATGGTGTCACCAAACCCTTGACCAAGTTAAACTTACTTGCTACCCGTCATCCAATTTCTTATGCCTTGCTGTCCACTATTCCATCTCAAGAGGAAGAACTAACTTCCTATACTCTAGCTAATAAGGACCCTAAATGGCGAACTGCTATGAGTAGGGGTGTCAATCGATCGGTCTGGCTCGATTTTGGTCCGGGCTGAGTCGGTTTTGGTGTGAAAAAGCTGAAACCGAAACCAAACCAATAAGGAAATTCCGGTTTCGGTTTCGGTGCGATTTGGTTTCGGTTTTTCTTCGGTTTCTTAAATCGATTTGTAACCGGGTTGGTTTTGGTTTTTGGTCCAGTTTGGATTCGACTTTCCATACAAATGTATACAAAACTATGCAAATTTTGATTTTTTTAATGAATTTTGAAACGTTTCGGTTTCTAACCGGTTTGGTTTCAGTTTCGATCCGGGTTTTGAGCCTGTTTCGGTTTGGTTTCAGGTTCATCCGGTTTTCGGTGCAGTTCGGTTTGGTTTTGGGGTTGCAATACTCCAAACCGAACCGAACCAATAAGGCTTCGGTTCGGTTCGGTCCTTGTTGTTATCGGTTTGGTCCGACCGGTTTTACTGGTTCGGTTTAGAAATTGACACCCCTAGCTATGAGTGATGAATTCAATGCACTATTACATAATGGAACTTGGAAATTAGTCCCTTCCCATCCCTCTCGAAATGTTGTTGGGAGCAAATGGGTTTATCGGAGAAAAAGAAATGTTGATGGGACTATTTCCCGCTATAAGGCCAGGTTAGTTGCTAAGGGGTTTAATCAACAAGAAGGAATCGATTATTTTGATCCTTTTAGTCCTGTAGTGAAACCCACAACCATAAGGACTGTTCTATCTATTGCAATATCTAAAGGATGGGTTCTTCAGCAACTGGACATACAAAATGCCTTTCTCTATGGTGCTCTTCAAGAGCAGGTATTTATGACTCAATCTCAAGGATTTGTGGATCCAGATTATCCAAATCCTGTATGTCACTTCCAACGTGCGGTGTATGGCCTAAAACAAGCACCACGTGCTTGGGCACATAGAGTTCGTTCCTTTTTTTTTTATCACTATTGGATTCAAATCCTCCCAAGCAGATACCTCGTTATATGTCCGCCAAGTAAATCATCAATTAGTCTGGTGTATGTGGAAGACATTATAATCACAGGATCTAGCTCCACAATAGTTCAAGAGGTTATCAATCAACTATGTACAAAATTTGCTATTAAGGATCTTGGGAATCTGCATTATATTCTTGGCATAGAGGCTCTGTGCACTCCACAAGGTTTGTACTTGTCTCAATCAAAGTACACACTTGACCTTCTAAAAAAAGCCAACATGGAAGTTGCCAAGCCTATGCCCACTCCTAGCTCCACAACTGTGCTCTCACGCAACAGTGGTCTATCATTTCCAGATCAACTCTGTACCGTAGTATTGTCGGAGCACTGCAATATTTGACTCTGACAAGACCAGATATAGCATTCTCAGTGAACAAGGTTTGCCAGTTCATGCACTCTCCCACATCACATCATTGGGCTGCCGTTAAACGGATTTTGCACTATTTGAAGGCTTCTCTGGACCATGGCATCCATCTTCGAACGTCATCAACCAACCAACTTAAAGCTTACACAGATGCAGATTGGGCATGATGCCCTGATGACCGTAGATCGACAAGTGGCTATTTCATTTATCTTGGTTCCAATTTGATATCATAGAGCTCCAAGAAGCAACATATAGTAGCCCATTCCTCAACAAAGTCTGAATACAAAGCATTAGCAAATGCTTCAGTAGAACTAATGTGGATGCATCAGTTGCTAGACAATCTTGTAGTATCCTCACCAACACTAGTGCTATACAGTGATAACATTTCATTCCGAGTCAAGAACAAATTGCAGACATAATGACCAAAGGAATCACAGTTGCAAGATTCCATGCTCTACGAGACAAGCTCACCATCAACATTTGGCCGCTTCGATTGAGGGGGAATATTAAGGAAAATGACCAAAATCAAAATTCAAATTCAAATTTGAATTCAAAAAGTCCAACGGATTGCATGAGGACTAAGTCCACGCACATCTCCAACAATTCCTAAAATCTCTCTCATAGTTGTTGAGTTAAACTCAAAGTGTAACTCTCTCTCTCTCTCTCTCTTTTGAATTTCAAATACGTTTGTAAATTAACTTTACACTATAAATATAGTATCCTAATCACAAAGTGATACAGGAGATTTCAAACTCAATCTTTATCTCTTTCTCGGCTAAAGAGTGCTTGGCATTTGTTAGCACATAGAACAAGCAGATAACTGGTGGGGATTGAGAGTGACGAGTGACGACGATGGCTATAGTAGCTGTTGCAACCCTCAAACTCTCATCTTACTGTCATATCCGCTTTCGGCCAATAAGCAAGGAAGGTTGCTTAGGGTTTGTAGAGGGTATAATAGATACTTCATCAATTTGAAGGGTATTTTGGTATTTAGGGGAAGAAAAAAAAAAAAGGAAGCAGTTGATGTCAGCATTTCAAGCATATTCTGTAACAGAAGCTAATGGTAGGGAGTGTGAATTTAATTTGGTATTAAGCAGAGGGTGTCTCTATAATAGTAGCATTCTGTAGGGGATGACGTTGTAAATTACCCTTTAATTAAATAAAAAGGGAAGGAGTTTGCTATCAATCTGGGTGCCCTAATGTGAGCGGAGGCTAATGGCAATGCATGCTGGGGAATCCAAGGGGAGGGACAAGGAGATCATTTCATTGCCCCATATGAGAGGGCATGGGAGGGTCCTACTGAGTAGAGTTCTTTTTCTCAAATAAAAATTTATAAAAATGAATAATTTCTAGCCAAAAGAGTAAATTTTCGTAGAAGGGTATTAGGTAAATCTTAATCCAAATCCATAGGGTATTTCATCCCTCCAGCTTCGGCTCCTTTAGTCAACTTTTCAAAGGTGTTTATCAAATAAATGTAGTGCTATTAATTAAGAATAAAAAAAAGCAAGCACGCTCTATAAGGTATAAGGTGGTCATCAAATTCATTCATTGTTGAGATGATTTATTTATGGGAAAGGGGTTTTGAGCAAAAGGCATAGAGTAGCACTCCAATGATGTGAAAAACACAAGAAGCAGCAAAATCATTTCATGTGAAGAGGACAGAGATAGAAAATAAAAGATGCTAGTGTACCTTGGAGAACTTTTTCTTTCAATTTATTTGTGGGCAAAAAGTTTTGCGTACAACCATGAACACAACCTTGGATGGGAGATGAGGGTCTACGGTGTACCCTCATCTGGCGGTTGTGCATGATTTTGCATACTTGCGCTATGCATGATTGTGCATAAAACCTCTCCCTTTATTCGTGATTCTATTATTAATGTTGTTTGTCTTTTATTAGAAGAAACTGAAAAGAATAAACTAGAGATGGGAGAAACTTGACCTATTTCATTTAATATGAGATGGCTGCTTTGTCTTGGTGTAAAGCATGTTAGAACAACTTAATCCATGAACATGAAGTGCCCTACATAAAAAAATAAAAAATGAAAAATAAAAGAAAAAGGAAATTGCCCCCGAACTCCCATGTTCCTCAAATGGATTTAACTATTTTGAAAAAATAAAATCTAAAGCATTATTTTGGTATATGTTTGTGTCAGATTGAACTAATACATAATTCTTACCGAAAAGTTAGAGTGGTTTCTAAACTGATATTTTCTTGAATTACTAATAAAAAATAAAAATAAATAAATAAATAAATAGTTTTTCAGCTCCTATACTAACATGTCAAGTATTCAGTAATGAAATAAGGTTACATTGCACCCTATCCATATATCTGACACTTGGAATTGCCACATCATCTTTCCACCTGACCAACACCAAGCAAGATGTAACCTTTTCAAATGAAAAGCATGCAAAACAACCCTTATGAGTTTTTTCATAGCGTCCATAAAATATGTTGCATTATATTTGATTAATAGAAAAAAAAATGTCAGATATTATTTATACAATATACCCATAATTATATAATAAAATCTATTTTTTCACATGGGGTAGAGATGATGCAAAAAAATTTGGGTTTCCAGGGAATAGGTGGGCCTTAATTGGGCCCAAGCCAAAGTATATGGGAAGACAAGAGATAAAGTAAGGGTCTTGTGGTCTAAGGGGTGGAAAGCACCAGCTCCATAGGCCAGCTAAAATGGGCCCAAACCAGCTCAAAGTCTAAAATGAGGAGTCAGCACCAGGGTAAGGCCCAACACATAATTGAATAGCCCAATTTTTTTGAAGCAATGAACTAAGAAAAGGAAAACACCATTTTTGCTGTTACTAGGGGCAACATTTCCCTTTATCACCTTATTTGAGTAGGACCCAATGCTCTAAGTGCTAGACAAAAAGGCAAGGACCAGATTATGACTCAGAAATTGGTTAGGGGACCTGAGCCGCTCGGTCTATGGATCAGTCCCTTTTCATGCTCAAACTTCTAGAGAAATGGGCAAGGGTCCTACCATTTTTTCTTTACTCTTAATGGCCTATATTGTCCCAAAGATTGCGAAATTAGAACCACTCTTAACTCGAATTATTTATTTTTCTTGTAGGCCCATAACGATTGGAAAATAGGATTTTGTGACCCCGGAGTTGTCATAATACTATTATGTAGGTGTAGAATCCTCACATCTACATCTAGGTGAATATATAATTATTTCCCCTTATTACATGGAAGAACGATTTGACAAATTCAATTATTGGATGTTTAGAAAATGAAATGAATTCACTCAAGTTAACTTTCAGATTGAAGTACAATATATTCTCTCATACCCTTCCATTAGCCCTTTAAACAAAGTAATGAATAAAAAATCAAAATAGTTTTAAATTTGAAAGTGAGATTAGGTGTGCATGTAACCTGGCCCCACCCACTCCATTTAGAATAGAGTCCGAATTAGGTACTCATACGGGGCATAATCTGCACATGAATTCACTCAATCTTCCACTTCTTACAAATGGGTTTCACATTGAGTGGATTCCAAGTGTGGATCAGACACGATCGGATAATGGTTCTCGTACGAGGACTTGATCCAAACTCTTTAAAATATGCAGAGGGGCATTTATGAAAATTAAAAAGGACTAGCCGTGTGTGAAGCATTTGGTGACCCCTATATTTGAAATTGCGAGATTTGATCCTTTCCATGGAGTTCCTACATTTACATGTGAAGATCCAACAACTGTCTCATTTATGAAAAGTATGAGAAAATTGATCGATCTAGGTCAATACGGTACCCAAGATTTAAATCCCTGGATGAATTATGTGACTAATTGAAACCATGTTTGAATAGAGACAACACTTTGTGGTGTTTTCCCCCCACTGTTTATAGAGAGGAGGAGATCTTGCTCATTTCTCAAATAGTTTTAGTGAGACAATTCAAAATTTTGTTTTCTCTTGAAATTAATTTTCACTATTCATTGGTTTTGTTATATCCAATTGAGCAATAAGTGTTCCAAAGTGATTTAGTTAGTGAATGCAGATCTACTAATATAGCCTTTGGAAGCGGTTGTTTTATTTTGAAAAATGATTCGTACGAACCTGATTTGCACCATAATCATCTACAATGTTAAGGAGAATGATCATTTTCCATGGTTCAACCCATCGATTCCTTTAGTTCTTACATTGTTTTTCAGGTTTGGTAATACTATATATGATGTTTAAGATTACCCTCATCAATCCAGTTTGTGTACAATTCGAAAAGCGGATCAGGTTCTCATACGAACACATTCTCGTTCAAGATTGATCCACACATATGGAATCTAACAAAGGAAAAAAATATCCCCCTTATTAGATGTGTTGCCATATATGTTTTAGATGAATATTTTCAAGAAACATCCTAAAGTAGAAGATAAATAAATAACATTGTCAACTATTCTGCAATAAATTTAATTTTTCACACAGAAAAATGAAAAAGAATAAATCTGTAATTACACATTGCAAATTACAATCAAAACATTAACTTACAAAACTTACCATTCACAGCACAACACACCCCGCCATCAAGTTACCAAAACCCAAATCTGCAAAAGTTTATTAAGGTTGCGATACGCGACCGATCTTCGTGTCAGTACCAGTCGCCTGCAACTCGGCAGCCCGAGAAGGGACCACCGCGGCGGCAGCAGGGTAAGACGGAATCATCCCTGGATTCCTCGCCGCGTAATATGCCTGCTGCTGGTTCAACACTTCGTGAACCACTCCAGCTGGCGGGTATTCATAAGCTTCCATTGCTCTAACCGCCTTCACTCCCCCACCGTACACCTGACCCACACCATGGACTTGATGTCCGAATCCCACCGGGAATCTCTGAACGTAAGTTGCCGGCACCGGAGCTGCTGCAGCGGGAACTATACCCGGCGGCACAGGACTGGGCACGTAGTAGACATGCATCGGTTGGACTGCCGGACCTGGTAAGTGACTCGCCGGGAAGTACTGCCATGTAGTGTTATCCGTGTACCCAGTTCGCCGTGAAACCGGCTGATCACTTGTCTCCCTGAAACTATCAATTTGGCTTTCCCTTGAGTCACTCACACGATTAGGGTCCTCTAATTTGATCTTGACTGGTGGAAGATCAGGGATTGACGGAACGCAGTGCTGCGATGAGGTTGATCCGTAGGGAGAGGAAGTCGCCGGGGCCGGCGAACCAGGATCGGAAAATGATACGTTCTCGGTCAAAACGGGCCTGGTTTTCAGTTTGAGCTCGTCTGAGTTATCGAAGCCGAAGAGATAATCGGGGACTTCGGAGACGATAGAGGAAACTTCAGACCGGCCGCGTTCCAAGGAAGGCGTGCCACCACCGTTAAGCGCGTCGAAGAACCAGTGCTCACGGACGCGCTTAGATTGACCGTCGATGATGGAGCTAAGGCTGCTGGCGCTGGAGCAGGAGCCGTTGACGGGGAAGAGGAAGAGCCGAAGACGAGCGGTCTTAGAGTTAGAGCCTTGGATGAGGCGGTCGTACTCTTCCATCATATTCTCGACGTCTTCGTCGGTGGAGACGGTGATCAAGGCGTCAAGTTCTTCGTTGGGGAGTTGGTATTTGATTGTGATATCGGTGGAGCCAGAGAGCTTGGAAAGTTTGGCGAGGAGGGCTGAGAACCTGGTGGTACGGTGAACCGCCACCATACGTGTATCGCCTCCGACGTATCTGAGTTGGTTGTCGTGGGGGCGTGGGAGTATCCGACCGCCGAAACTGCACATGAACCTAACACGTGGATGCAGCTCGTCATGTTGTTTGTGTTGTGAAGGCGGCAGTTGGTCCGATCGTGGGGACGAAGTCACGGAGTCCGCCGAGCCAGAATCAGGCTCGGATGGGTGGTGTGACGCCATCTCGGGACGCCGCCGGTACCTGCCACGCACGCACAGAGAAACTAAGGTGACGAAAGATACACGGAGAGGGCGACATAGGAGTTAGGACTGAGGACTCCATTAAGATGGCTAATGATTCCGTGATTGATGAAGTAGACCCTAGCTGGTCCACACCTACCCTATACGTGGCCCCAAATTTACTCCAAACGGAATATGGTGATTGGTGTACTCATGGGAAGCTGGACTCTCTAACTCTCAAATCTGGCATTAAGACCGGTCCTGGCATCAGCCGTGCCTGATGGGTGTACGTGATCTCACCTATTGTGGGCGCGGGGTAAGGCCGTAGGGGTGTCAACTGGTCGGGCGCGCTGGCCTTTCTCTGAAGGCTGTTCTTGCTGCTAGTTGTAGCACGCTTTATCTAGCCACCACGTTCAATAACACCAAATAATGTTCGTAGGTGGGTGTATGGTTAGGTTTGAAGCCCAGAGGCTTAGTTTTTTTTTTTTTTTTTCATGAAAAGGCCAAGTAGTCATCCCATACCTCACTCTCAAAATTTTTTGGTTGAATAAGCAAAATGAGAGTATTTATGGCTGTTATCATACAAAAAAAACAAAGTACATTTTATATTAAAGGGAAATGAACACTTCCGAGTTGTGCAACCCCAACGTTCACATAATGAAATTTTCATCCCAGTGAAATTTAAAAAATCTACTTCATGTTTTATGTGCATATGCACCTTTTCAATAGGGCCTATACTAACACAAGGATCGCACAATTAAGGAAAATTCCCCCATGTAAGATTTCACATCTCTCTCTTTCACTCAATTAAGGTATTAAATTTTCACCTCAAAAAAGAGTATTAAATTTTACTTTAACATGATTGGACCAATCTGAAACCCACTAGATTGGAACTGATAACGAGAACTTGTTATTAAAAACCGATTGAAAATTTGGAACTGAACCAAATCAAAACTGACTAAAATCAAACTTCAACTTAAAAAGTTCGATTTCTATGTGGCCCAGTGCATGTATAAAGCCAATACAACCGATCTAAACTGATCAAACTGACACCTCTAGTCTAACACACTTATTTATATTACATGAAAAGGTATTGTAGTCATTGTAACTGTTGGATCAATGAAGGCCGATACCAATGAATTCAGCCTGACCAAGTCGATCCAATTCCTCAGCCCATGACCCCAACACAAAATGTTGGCTAGAAGATTTTTCTAAACCCTCTAACAAAAAAGAATGTGAAGGGAAAGAAAAAAGCTTAAGCGACAACCCATTATAGTATTTAAAAACCTGAAATTGGGATCCGAATCGATCCTAGAGCAGATCAGAATCGGTAGAAATCAGCTTAAAACATCCTATGCCCGAGTTGGATCCTCCTCAGCGAATTCCGGCCCAATCCGATTTTTAGACCCTGATTCTTAGAAGTTAGAACCCCATGCTCACAACTGTCAATGGTTCTCTGTTTCTTATTTTCATCTAAACAATTCAGGTTTCCAGTTGTGTATAGAAGAAAGACTCCTCTCCTAAAAGGAGGAGGATAGAGTCTTCTCTCTTAGTTTAATGAAGAGATTGCAGAGGCCAGGCTGTGCAAATCTGAAGATTGAAATGAACAGATTCTATATTAATTTACTCAAAAGTGACACCCCCTAATGTCTTTCAATAATTGATCACCATTCTAGAAGCTCCAGTCGGATTCGAATACAGTTCAGAGAAAAGGTTGGGAGAGTTAAAGGGCGAACACGAAAAAAAGGTGAAGTTGAGGCGGCGGAAATTAGGAGTAAAAAAGCTTTGGATATTTCTCAAGGAAAAGGTTTAATTCTGGGGATCTACAACGCTCATACTTTTCTTTGAAAATGAAAGGCTAGAGTCACACTCCAAGTATTTGAAATTTTCGAAGAAACATACGAAACGATAGATAAATCTCTACTTCGCTTCCTGGCCAGAGAATGAGACAAAGGTAGAAACGAAATCTGCTTCGGTTTGAGGAAAATTGACGGCGAAATTTCCAATGTTCTAAGCTGCTTCTCGTAATTTATACACAGATTAAGTAAAGCTAGGAAGTAATCTAATCAAAACTTAGAAGAAAGCACCAAACCTTCACTACCGAACTTAAATTAGGGGAACCAAAAACCAGAACTTTAAATTCTAAATTGAACAAAGAATCGAAGAAGAATTAATGGAAGAATGAGGAAATTCAGAACATCATAAGAAAACAAAGCTTGAGACTTACGAGTTTCTGCGATCGCTTCCACTAAATGCGAAGATTTCCTTTCGACCTTTCTTCTTTTACTTTCTTTGTTGGAGAAGGAGAACTGGAAAAGAGGAATGTAGAGAGAGAGGATAATAGAAGAAGAAGATTTGAGTTACAGAAGGGAATGGAAAAAACGTGTTTATAGCTTTGTAGGGGACGATAGTGCGGCAAAGAGGTTTGAAGAAGTTGGGGAGTTTTCGACTTCGACTGGCCGGCTGGGTTGGGCTTCGGCCGTGGGCCCGGCTGTAGGAGAGACGGTAGGCTTTGTAGGGTAGAGATTGATCGGTCGGTGGTAATGTCACTGTTTTGGGTTAGGTCGGGGGATAGGTCCCACACTGATTTTATTCTTTCCAGCCCTCGACGTGGCGTTGCCAGTTATGCATTTGCCTCTGCACCTGCATTTTGCAGTTTGTTTTACTTTCCTTACCAACTCCCACAAGAGGAAACTTTATTGTACTTTTGTATTCATACAAGTATACGATTCGCTTATATTTTGGATCGTCCGATCTATAGTATTTGATCTGATCTCATCTGGATGGTTGGGATAACTGCAACTCGAAGCAATGATATATGAACAAAACCTCATACAATAACTACCTACCTCACTTGGTGAGGTTGTCATACGCTATGCCCACACTCACTAGAAGGTCTTAAGTTTGAATTTCCATCGGAATGATTTAAACCCAAATACTATAACCTATAGAGCTAAGATGGTCAAATGGTCAAACAATTATCTCGTCTTTGTTTATCATAATAGTTGGAGTTATTTATATTGTTTAAATGTTAGGTTTAAAATGTTCTTCTCATGAAAATTAAAATTTGTGACTTTTGTATTTTCTTTTAACCTCCTCTTTATTATGAATGTTTTTTATTTTTTAGTATTTTGCAGGGTCAAACAATTATTTCCTCTTTATTATGAATGTTAAGGCAGGTTTGGACTAGTTAAGGGGACTTAGGGTTGGGCTAGGGTTTTAAGAAACCCGGCCCAACCAAACCCTGTTGCACCCCTAGGCTTAACATTTGTGACCTTTTGTAGGAAAAAAAAAAAAGACCAACTAGAATTGGGTCTAAGTGTGAATCTGACAACGTTGAATTGGGATTAGGCTGAGTTTTAGAGAATTAGGGTTGGATTTAGGTTTTAAAAAATTCAGCTGGCGTGTTTCACCCCTGCTTCTAAATGTTACCTTCCTCCTCCCCTTAGACTTCAATTGACATAGATGATACTGCCCCCAATATTTTTATATGTTTTTTTATTAAATATAATAAAATATTCAGGTAATTTTATATAATTATGTTGGATAATGATTATCAAAATTCACTTTTTAGTTTTAAAAACTTTAATTCACTTACCTTTTGAGATGGAATCTCTCATGCTAAGCCAATGGAACCACAAGAGGAGACGTCACCTGATTCATTGAGCGAGAACCCCATGCGAGAGACAAGAAAGAGGGTCAGAAGGAGAGAGAGAGAGAGAGAGAGTGCGTGATTACAACCTTTTCCTATTTATTCCTATATGTTTGCGCTTTTGTTCATGCATTATCTCTCACTCTCACTTTGTGTTTTTGGGCATATAAGTCTAAACACATATTTGTTACAAATTAACGTAAAGATACTTATTTTCATAAGGAGTTATATTTAAAATCCACACGATAAGAAATTCATAGGCAGCCTAGGACCTACATAATTGTTTTATATCATTTGATAATTCCAACAATTGGATAGAGAGATATCTAATCTGGATTAATCAGATATTAAATTTTTTTTATTGATATTCACATTTGAAATCCAAAACTTAATCCATCAAACATCTTTACATACCTTGGCTTGCATTCTCCCACTAGTTCAAATGTTAGTATGTATTCACTTTGTAGTCCTTGGTTTCTTAAATCTTGAACTGAAACTTGACATGTAAATAGACGATCATGGAATTTCTCGTTCACAAAACTTAAGCTATATTCAACTTGCCATGTGGCAAATATCTGGCTCTAGTTGAATATTTAAGAGAAAGAAAAGACAATGAAATAAGACCATTGAACCATCTAACATAATCGGAGTTCTAACTATTTTGAGCACTCAAAATGCCAAGATTTCTAGGGAAAGAGATTGCCATTAATGCAATTTTTCTCTCACATGTATTTATTTATTATTATTTTTTTTTATCTTTTTAAAATTTGGGTTTCAAAATACCACCACCCTAGTTCTCCCAAAGAAATATAGAAAATCTATTCTAAAAAATTGAACTAAATAAATTTCTTATTCTTGAAATATTTCATATTAATGCAATTAAAATAATTTTAATTTCTTGACAAATATATATATATATATATATATTTCATGAAATCAATCTGAAATTGAATAGAAATCGAAATCAAACCAGACCAATCCTAAAAAAATTCAACAATGATGAGGTATATGGTTAGAAAATTGGCAGACCATAAATTGGCTGGCCCCAAGCATACCACAGCATCAACTATTTTTTAATTAACTTTAGATTTAAGCACGAATTTATAAAATATTTTTAAAAAGATGGTCGGCTGCAACTGGAACAAATAAATAAGAGGATGAAGCTGCTTTCTTTTATTAAGTAATCACAATTATGACTTAATATATAAGATTGATTCAACATGGATTAGAGCAGCATAGAAAACGGATGCTGCTACTTTGGACAATCAGTACTCCCAGTCCCTCTCAACTCTCAAGTGCCCTTATGAAAATTCTCAAGTTCCTAATCATCCAAAAGGGTGGTTAGTTAAAGAACTTTCAAGAAGCTTTAAGCAGTTAATTAATAGTTTTCTCTATAGCGTATGTGATCAATCATTGGATTTGAAAATTAGAACTTTGATATATCACCTCCAGATGCAAAGGGATTACAGCAGCTGATCATGATTTGTGTTGGGGTTTAACGTAAATGCAATATATCTTACATCAGATGTGCCCGATATGAAAACTTATAAGGATCTTAACATCTTTTTTTTAATGGCTAGTTTTTAAAGATGAATTTTATTAGAATTCCAACAAATTGTATGAAAGTTGAGATGTGACAACTTAAAATACCTTCAAGGATGGAGAGATTCTATGAACATTGGCTTAGCCTGAAATATATATTTTTTTAACTGATTTTGGTAGTGATAACTAAGGTGGAGGTGTTATGGTTTAACCTAAATCAATTATTACCTATTTATATGTGCAAAGCATGTCAAGAAGGGATGAGCTTTTACTTTAGTCGCAGGCAGTTAGGCAATTGAACTCTAGTGCAAGTCTAAGAAAGATCACTGGTTCAATCTCCCAACCCTTCATCTTCTTGAAATATAATAATTATATGTTAGTAGTTACTAATAAATGTGGCCCAATAATCCCTGATGGATCCTTGGTGTAATCCTAGTGGGTTCTTATCCGGCCAACTGACCCTTATGTGGGTCTTACACCAAAAAAAAAAAAAAAACTGTCATATGTATATATTGGGTTCACAACTTTGCATCCCAGTCCCTACATGTTATTAAAGTGATAGTGACACTCTTATTTATCAAATGCCAAAGTCACATCATTCAAAGCAAATGGATACAATTAAAAAAAATGACTCATGAATCAGGGTTAAAAAATGGGAATCAAATCGAGCTCGATCCTTATTCTTGTCGATTCGAATCTTCTAATCCAAGAAGGGCTGTTAGGGTTAGGATTGATTCTGGCCAATTTCAATTGAATCGAAATTGATTGAAACTGATTCAATGCCGATTCTATTATCTTGAACCTTACCCTAAACCAATGTGTCAAAAGATTAATTGTATCAATAGAGTCAGGGTTAGAGTCAATCACAATCAATCAAGGAAGGCTAGGGTTGAGCTGAGCTTGGTAGAGTTGAGCTTGAATTTAGAATTTTAGATCCTTAGTTGATTAAGTTATAAGGATTCAATGTTGGATTGGGATTTTAAGAAGCCTAACCTAACTCGAACCCAATCCTATTGCAACCCTAAATGCTTGTAGATAACTTCATATCTCTTTGAAGGAGTAAGGTTAGTGGTGACCACTGTTAGTTAAAACGCATTTAAAACATAGTTGCCATTTTTTCCCGTTTAAAACGTGTTTTCCCGTAGGCTACTATACAATACGAGGAAAAATGAAAATGGTAAAAAAATTCATTTTAAATGCGTATCCGTATTTTAAGGATAAAATAGAAATTTTATTTAAAAAAAAAAAAAAAAAAAAAAAAAAAAAAAAAAAAAAAAAATTAGTAGAAGTGAAGAGTGAAGATGATAAGATACTTGGGTTTTGGTTTTTAACTTCCATGCTATCTATAGGAAAAAAATCCCATCTTCTTGTAGCCCATTGAGTAAGGAGAAGCTAAAGCCAACAACATTTCATCTTTTTGTAACCCATTAGGCTATTTATCTTGGGACTCTCAAGAGCTTTTGGAACATTAGATGCAGGTATACAGGTAATAATTTATCAAATTGCATAAGTATATTACATTTTTTTGAAAACTGCACATTTAATACTTGTACTGTTCATTTTCGCCCGCTTGCCGTTCCTTTTTTTACCATTTTTTTTATTATACTGTTCATCGTTTTTATCTATTTAAAATCTATACCGTATGTCTCTGTGTTTCTTTGCCGTTCCCATTTTAACTAATAGTGGTGGCGACCCAAAAAGCAAATTTATTCTAGAAAATAAATTGATTGATGGGATGACAACAACAAGACTATAGCTATTAATATAAAGCATTATTATTGCTGGGTCATTGGCATCTCTTCCATGTGAGAAGAATCCAAAAACTTATCGCAATGTGGTGATGGAGGGATTGAGACGAGACAAATTGATTTTTAGTAGGTGAAGGTTTCATACATGGCTCAGCTATTGGCGTCGCTGAAAGAAGAATATGAAAGGAGTGTACTACTTTAATATACTTGGAATGCACATATAATACCAAACATCTCCATCTTTATTTAATAGCCGACCTTAGCCCACTTGCAGGGGTGGACGGGTGCATCTGTGACCCCCCTCCTTCCCTCAACCTTTTTATATTTGCAAGACCCACATTGTGGCCAGATAGGGGACTCATTAGGGGGCAGACAGGGGCCCATGAAGAGCCATTAATCTACACTTACTATTATTAAATGTAATCTAAAGAAGGTAGTCGAGTTGGTAAGAGATCTTCGCCTCAGTAAGTTGATCCGATTCATGTAGTTGTGGGGTCAATATGGGCTCGCTCAGGCCAAAGGCTAAGATACCCATCGTTAGTCTAGGAAAAAAAATAAAATAAAGTAAAAACAACCTTTCTGACATGGTTTCAAGTATCAGTTTTGTATCGGTCATATCGAATATATTGCATCAATATCGACCAAGACCGATCCTCAATCCTTAACTGATCCGGATTATTCACCCATATCGTTTTTGAAATAAAACAGTAAAAAATTGTACTTTTTATAAAAAGCAATGGCAAATGCGACGGATATGCATCAATCCGATCCGTTCCCTGGAGTTATGATATAATCCAACAACTTGTCTGTCAATGAATTAGAAGCTCACCCCACCCTTTGTTTTTTCCTTTTATTTTGAATGAGAATACAAAAACCAACGACCTTTCCCAGATTTACACTAAAGTCCAGCTGTGCCTACCTGCTTGCCACTGAACTAGAAGCTCATCCCCAGACCCCACTCCTTTTTTTTCCCCTTTTGTTTTGAATGAGAATACCAGGACAGCTTCACTAAGATAGCTTAAAAGGGATAGAGAATTAATTAGAACTACACATTAGTTTAGATAGTTCATGAAACCTAGCAGATCTTGAGCTAACTTTATTTCTTACAAAAAACTTTAGCATGCTCTATGCCAGCCCATGAGAAATATGGGCTTAAAATTGAATTGCCTTTGGGCTCAGACATATTCAAAATTCTAGAATTGGTAAATCCAATTAAAAAATGACCACTGGCCCTTCTTTACTTCAAGGGAGACCGTTATAAGATTTCTGATGGCTGAGGTATGGTTTTCACAGGGCAATCTTATGGCGAGGGTGTTTGTGCGGGGCCAAGTGAGCTGGACCTTGCCACAACATCTTAAGGACACTGCCCAGCCCAACTCTGGCCTACCCACATGGGCTAAAAAGCCGAGGCCCAGATTGTGAAGCAGTGGCTAGCTGGCTGGCCCACCCAATATGCAGCCCTTTCCAATTAATAAGTCTCTCTGAGTGTATCTTCAGCAACACTGTGGGATCCCTAATGTACAAATAACCATTAAAATGGATGTTTCCCTCTCTATAGTATAAATGATGCCAATATATCAAATTGGTGTTTAAATCTTTTTGCCCAAATATGATGAGTGACAACCATGGTTCTAAGAATTGGTATTGGATTGGTTGTATCGATCGTATCAAATTGGTATCGGCCAAGACTGATACTGATGTTTGACTGATCTTGGTTGATTATCAGTATCATTTAAGAGGTAAAATCGTAAATAAATGTACTTTTTTTTTGTAGAATAAGAAATAAAAATTGATCGATACGTATCGATTTGATACCAATACCGATAATTAATTCCTTGGTGACAACTGACAAGTGAGAGTTGAGCCTTTAGCAGGGTTAAAGGGCAGCTAGGGAAATGAAAGATTCCTTTACTGTCGAAAGTTGATTATGGGACTATTTTAATTATGTCAGTTTCTCAATTCCATTCCCACTTACAGGATGTCATGTCTTCTCCTTCCTACTAAAATATGTAATATGTTAAACTAGAAAATGGGTGGATAATTCTAAAACAGATGAGGTTTTGTTTCTTGGAAACTACACACCAACCCAAATCTCTTGGAGGACTAGCATCTTCTTACTAATCCTTCCCATAAATTGGCTGGAATTTTGGAGAGCAGATCAAGTTCTCGCATGAGAACAATTTTTGTATGGCTGATCCACACATATGGAATCCACCAAAGGAAAAACCCTCTGATGGATTCCGGATCAGTCCATACAAGAATGGTTCTCATACGAGAACCTGATCCACACTCGGAATTTTAATGGGTAGATACATTTATAAATAACAATTTATTTGACACCCATACATTTCTTAAGGACTTTTTAATTTGGAATTGTATAGTTAAAGTAGTTGTTAGGTGTGGAATTTTGTATGGTGTTTGAAAATCCATCCTAAATTTAAATTATTTTTGTGAAAAGGTCTTGCGAGTTTGAGAGTTCTCAGCCATAGAGTCAAGTTCCGTAGACTCTACTTTACAATATATTGGATTTGTCTTGCATATTAGGTGAGTTGTTTTGTGATTGTAATGATCAGCAGATTAAGGGGGAGAAAAAATGATCATAAAATTTCTCATTGGAAATATTTTTACTTTGTTGGTAAATATATATATATTTTTTTGGAGACCAAAATTTTCTTTTGCTCATAAGCATGATATGAGATGAGAGATTTCATTGTTGGCTTGTGATTGACTCATTTTTCCTTATTAATTAATTTGTGTGTAATTGAAAATTTTGACTTCATGTTTATGATTTTTTTTCTTTTAGAAAAAATTTGATATGTTATTATTTAATAAATGTTTCTTTGACTTGTCAATGATTCATTACAATTGAAATATTTGACTTAATGAAGTAAGAAAATTTTTTTGCTTGGACACCAGTTATTGCACTTGTTGTGGGTCCATGTTTCATTTCCTTACGAGAGTATTTTATGTAGGGCGCTTCATGTTCATGGATTGACTTGCTCTAACATGACTTATATTGAGACAATGCAACTTCCCTTGTTAAATGAAAGGGCAAGAGAATGCTATAGGTTTATGCGGCTGCTCCAATGAACAGACTAATGGGAGGCCGTGCCAAAACATCTTTAGCACATGTGGTAGTGCAATCTTTTTGTGTTTACTTGTATCTAGGCATAGACACACACAAGTAGATAATTTTCTTTTTCAATAAATGAAATAAGACATATTTTTCTCGTTTATTATTTATTCTTCAACTCAATCATGGCATGATTCACAATTGTCATTCCCAACATTCTTCTAATGCAAGACGAAAAGAATTAATGATAGGCCACAAATAAATTAATAATCTATACATTGAATGGAATTTTTTTTTTCTTTCTTTTTTGTGAAACAATGAATGGATTTGGTGATCACTTTGAGGGAGTTTGCTTTGTTTTATTTTATTTTATTTTTCTTCAAAATTATTAATATTATATGTGGGAGGTTGGAAGAAACGTTATGTTTCTTTCACAACTGACAAAAATGTGTACAGCACACAATATTGCATGTCCACAGAATTGTGTACAATACATTTAAACATATATACAAGAAAAACAAGCATATAAAATAAATCAAACACACACTCAAGAGATGAGAGATTTACATGGTTTCAACAATGTTGTCTACGTCTATGTAATGAATTCCAAACTTCCATTAAAAATAAGAAAAGAGATACAATATAATCTTTACAATTTGATTCCCAAACCTAAATCTCTTTTAGACCCCTTTTCTTCCCCTCTCACTTGGTCATTGTTCACTTTCTCTTTCTTTACCATGGTGTCTCTCCATTGTCGACTTTTTACCTTTTTTTTTTTTTTTTTTTTTTTTTTTTTTTTTTTTTAACTTCGTAGATACATGTCTCTCTGCTCTCTTGGAAACTTCATTTTCTTGAAAGACTCTACATCTTCCACCCTCCTAGAAGCCTTCACCATCTTGAATAAATGGGGGTGTCCTTTTTATTTTAATAAGGTAGCAATTTATTAAGAATGAGGGTAAGTGTCATTGTTTCTTTCACTAGAGATATAGGAATCAAGAGGGTTGTTATGTCGATCCAATTAAAAGAACGGAACTGGGATTCAAATTGGTTCCATTGAGTCTGACTTGGATTTGCTTGGATCAATCACTTTTGGATCGGTAGTAGATTGTTCTAAGAATTGGTTAAAATACAAAAACTAACGAAAGAAAACGATGTTAAAGAATCCTTCCCCTCTGCATGCTCCCCTGCTCCCTCCCTCACCCCTTTGCCTCCCACCATACTCACCCCTTCCCACTATAATTTTCCTCTTGCAATTCCCTCTCCCTCTCCTACTTCACCCTTTCAACTCCATTGACAACTACACACCCCCATCTTCTTCTACAACTCCCCCCTTTTCATCTGCCTTCTTGCCCTTCTCCGTGACAGTGGTATTTTGGTGGTGATCCTGAAAAGGCAAGGTGTACTTGTAGCAATGTGAAATAGACAAGATCTAAGGACTAGAACTATGTAGAATTGTTGATTTAAAAGAAATTATGGACACTACATTTTGTTTTTTGTTTTGTTTTGTTTTATCCTTGATTTAAGGAAATTTTAGGAATAACGTAAAAGGCAATCAATAGAAAGTTACTTACATGGATCAAGGACTTGGTATCGTATCGAATAATACAATCGACACATATTGATATTGTTGGTGCTTGATACATTACAATACTAATATGGATCGGATTGTCTTTAAATGTATCCCTCATCTATTTTGATCCTTAACATACTAGTATTGATATCAGTGATGATTGATACAATGACCGATATTGATACTTATAAACTTGATTCCAAGTTATACATTACACTTAGAGAGACATACATCATTTGAGAATCTCTTCATTTAATAACTGTCACATGACAAGAAATGGTACACATGTTATCTATTACACAAGATTCTTTTTTTTAATATAAAAAAGGAGGAAGATGGATTTGAGTTGAAACTAATTCTGAATCCGATATTTCAGATTTCTATAACATCATGCCTCCAGCTGTTTAAAAAAAAAAAAAAAAATTCATTTCATTTTAATCTTATGATTTAGCTTTTTAAAAAATCAAGCTAGCTGGCCGTTTTGTAATATCAAGTTCTCCTTATAAAAGGAAAAAGAAGAAAAGAGCTTTGCCCATACACAAGGTAACAAAAAAACAGATCACACTGTCCCGTTCACATGCCTTTATACACTGTGAAGCACAATGTCACAGTCGAATCACATGTTAGTAAAATAATATATATTTTAAATTCTCCTTATTTTATGAGATTAATCCGTTTACTTAATTGGAATAAACAAATGGGTGACTTATGAGGTTAGTAAAATGCTAATATAAATACTTTTTCCATACATTAATATAAAATTTTCTAACCCTTTGACTCTCAAGTCTTCCCTTCCTAAGTCCTAATCTAAGTTTGGACGGTTAGACAATGATTCTGCCATTTTCTATAATCACAAAGAAGTCAAAAGAAGTACACTCCTAATATTCTTATTAGTGCATGATGCACGTTGATCATAACTCATATGTTGCTGATTTATTATTATAATTATCATTATGTAATTGCATTCACACCTTAAGTACCTTACCACCAGTTACTAATTCCCTTTTTAAGTTTAAATTGAGGTCTTATGAGGTGTTTGCCCACATGAGTATTTATAAATAGAGGAGTATCTCAACGGGGCGCATGGCACCAGTGCCTAGACATGAGTAGTTAAAAATGATCACTGCATCCCTCTTGATCTATGTTAAAGCAAGCGTTTTCTTATTGGTTGGTACGCTGGTGCAAGGACCGCGTGCCCCTATTTAGAACTTTCTTCTTTTTTATATATTAGTTAACATAGATGCCCAAACAATTGGACCACCCTTACCATTGCTTACTAGAGCCCCACCAACCTGGTTAAAGGTGTAACTTTTTTAGGTAAGGGGTCTAAAAATGAGATCAGACTGATTGAAGTAGTAAAGAAAAATGAAACACAATTTAGGAATCTCGAGGGCACAATTGTCTAATCCGACTTGATATGGTTGATTTGCATCGAGAGTGATAAATGAAACTCAATATATATTTACACTTTCTCATTTTGATATATGAACCAAAGATCATACCGATAAAGAAGTGTGGAAAAAAACAGATAATGGATTGAAATCTATTGGATCAAGAGTTATAGGTCAATTTTACCCCAATTTTTCATTAAAAACAATTTTTTTTTACTCTTAATCCAAAATCAATGCCTAATTCAGGATTAATCATATATAAATACCAATACAATCAAACCGATTCAATACTAATACTTAAAACCCTACTCCAGATTCGATTAACCATCTTTACAAGGATATCCCAAAATCATAGCTCTTTTTGTCTATGAACATTTAAACGTAGCCTCACCATCTTAGGATATTCCAGAATATGACTAAAATAAGAGTTCACATCGTGTGTAGAGTGCGATGAGGTGCGGTAAACATCAGACCATTAATAATATCTGGAGAATCTTGATAAAACTTGAATCCTAAACGGCGCAACAAGACGTTTAACGCACATCCAATACGCTACTTCTTTCGACTTTCCCAATGTGGGACCCGCAAGTGTGACAGAAAAGCTAAATTCAAGTTTTTTTATCCACTTCTTCACTCCTTTCCAATGTGGTTGCATATACAAAATTAGGAAAAAGAAGTTGCATAGACAAAATTGGGAAAACTATATGATTTTACCAAAATACCCCCAGTTACTGTTTAGAATTACAAAAATACCTAAAACAGTGACCTTCAGTCAACTAAGGATTATTTTACCATTTTAACCCCCAACAACCCTCCACGGCACGTCCCCCTTGTCCGATCAGCTCGTGCTACCCGAGAACTGCGGGAGAGAGAGAGAGAGAGAGCATTACTTCTCTGCATTTAATCGCTATCGTCTTCGCCGCTGGCGCTGAACGACGTCGAAGAATGGTAAGATGTAAAGCTATTTCCCACCTCTCTGTGTTGTATTCTTTCTAGTTTCATTCTTGACTTTCTGCTCTTCTAATTAGGTTTTAGGTTAATCGATTAGAACTGAAGCTCTGCTTCTAACTTCTTTTTCCCCTTTGATTGTGTGATTTTCTTGAATCTTCTTCTGAGTGAAGAGTAAAGTGATGCCAGATGAGCACGACGAGCGAACATTTTGCGTGTATGATACAGATGCGGCGACGATGTAGGGCCTGTCGGCATTTGGGCTTCTGCTGATATGTTTGGGGTTCCTTTACGACGTCACCAAATGCCTCTACTTCGGAAGAAGTCTCACGAGCGGAACCTCAATCACCTTTGCCATCTCCTTCGTCGTCGTTTCCTGCTATTCTTTTCATTAACTCAGGTGAGGGAGATCGCAGAAGGAGGTGGAGGGTAGTTGGGGGTAAAAATGGCAAAACATATCCTGAAGCGAGAGCTACTGTTCCGGGTAGTGTCTTAATGTGAAACCAAAAGTGGGTGATCAGGTCAGGTAGTTTCCCTATAAAAATTGGGTATAGTTATCAATTTCTATTAGATCCCAATCGAACTGTTCATAAGCTCTATAAACTCCCACAATTGTTACCCAAAAAAAACAAACCTCACAATTTTTGTTTTCCTTTTATTTTGTTTGAATAGTTTAATAATGGTCAACGATCAATAATCCAGTCTTCTTTTTCCAGCGATAATTTCTTTAATGTGTTTTTTCAAGTCTTCCCTTTCTGTAACTCTTCTGGGCTAGCTTACTGGCTTAGCTATCATACTGGGAATCTTTTTTCATTATTGTGAAACCCGTGTGGACCTGGATTCCTGATTCTTGATTCTTGATTCTTGATTCATGAAAGTGAAAGAGAAAAATATCAATAGGGAAAGGAAGAACAAGACTATAAATTCAACAAGATTACCTCATTCAAACTCAGTCTTGGAGTATTTGGGATTGGGAGATAAGAGATTCAGAATCCAGAGAGCCCAAGAATCTCGTATGTTCATCCTTTCACCTTTTTTTCTCTTACTTTCTCAGGAGAAGGATCCCACAAATCTACTTTCATCTCTTATATTGTTTTTTCTTTCTTTTTTTCATTTAAATAAAAGCTTCCTTCTGTTGGAGGCCAGGGTGGGGTTGTTGAGCTTCCTGATAGAGCATTCACGATTATCTGCAGTGAGTTTATTTTAATCTGTATCATTCGTTGCAGCAGTTCTTCCCCTTCTTTTACGATTTCAGTTCATTTCGTTGATAGTGTGCATGGTTTCTGTGTAGAAGTTTTGAGTTCCAAATGTTCTTGAATTATTCATTTTTTCTGTTTGCTCAAATTTCTGCATAATTTGATATTTTCTAAAAGGGATTTGGTTATGAATTTCTTCTGCAGATTTCATTTTATCAAATATTTCTCTTGGAAAAATTTTCTTTTGCAGTATAAGTATGTGATGCAGTTGCACGATCGACTTAGAAAAAAAAAATCTTTTGATTTGATTTGATTTTATTTTAGAAATAATTTCCTATGAAATTAGCTAGTTTCTAATTTTAGAATAGTTTCCATTGGTTCAAGTAGTTTCCATTAATTGTTTGATTTTTTTTCTTTATATTAGTCATGGAATGGATGAACTCAGTGGTTAGATTTGAAGTTTTTTTTGAGAATTGAAATTTGGTATGAAAATCATGGCTGCCGTGGGCTGTTTTCCCCCCTCCCTGATTCTCTGAAATCTTCTTTTCCCACTCTTATCTTCTTCTCTTGGTTCCCTTTTCTTCTTTGCTTGTTGTCCATGCTCTGTTCTGGGCGGTAATCTCAGGTGTACAAAACGTGTTGCTGAACCTTAAAAACCCATCGATCAGGCCTGAGATTTGGACCGAAGGTTGCTACCTCCTAGGCGACACAAACCCTAGAAGATCTCCTCTCAAGCTTGGTTCTGCTGTGAGAAATCGATCTCAGATTCAGATCTGGTTCTTGCTTGCCGCCTGGAGAAGTTCAAAACTTGTTTTACCTCATTGAAGCTTGCTGTTTGAGGTATCTATCTGCCGAAATCAAGAGGCCACAGGGTTGGTAGCCTTCGTTTGGAAGATCAGCCCAAACCGAGGCCTATCGGCTGAGTTCTATCGACCTGAGATTTAATTTTACCGCTGGTTTCTGTTTTCAATATTGACGTAAGGTTGAAGAAGGTGGTTTTTTCATATTATAAGGGAGGCCATTTCAAAATTACATAAAACCCCCTTTGCTGAATTTTTTTTGTTCTTTTTAACCCATTTTCTTTAAAATTTCAGAATAAAGCCCTCATGTTAATTTTTTAGTTCTAGAACTACCCCAGCTACCATATAATTATCTCTAAGGCCCTGTTTGTTTCTGAAATTATAAGAATACCCTTCAACCATTAAATTTGAGATTTTTAGTCATTCTTGTGGGCCCTAAGCGATCCGATTTTAGTCCTTGGAATCTAGATCCTCATCAGTATGGTAGGTTTCTAATTTAGATTAGTCATGATGCGTAGTTCGTTTCATAATATCAAAGGTGTATGCCCTGGTTCCATGGCCTTATTTGTAGGTAATGGGTTCCTTGAGTAGAACTCTTAATTTCGTTAATTAGGTTCTTTGATCTGAACTATACTTTAAAAATAACCTTTCTTCTCTCCATATATATATATATATATATGCTCAGTGGGCGAGCCTGTGGCACAACGGTTAAGTTGCAATATTGTAACATGTTGGTCACGGGTTGAAAACTTGGAAACAGCCTCTTCTGCGAAGCAGGGGGCAGCAGCAGAAGCTTCGTGCATTGGGTTGCTCTTTTTTTATATAGTTTTTTGCTTGTATTTTCATCTAGATATAGGCCTCCTTTTGTTTGTTGTGTGTGGAGGGAGGAAAAGGATGGGGTGGGGGTGTTGAGTTTGCTGATAGAGTATTAAGGGTTTGGGTTTTGGGATATGTTGTGAGTTTATTTTAATATGTATTTCTCCCCCTTCTTTTACTATTGGAATCCATGTGGTTGATAGTGTGCATGGTCTTTTATGTCGAAATTTTGAGTTACTTGTGTTGTCGAATTATTTCTTCTCTTTTTGCTCAAATCTCTGCATAATTTAGAGTTTCTGTAAGGAATTTGGTTCTGAATTTTTTTTCCTGCAGATCTCATTTTATCAAATATTCTCTCTTGGGAAAAAAAAATTCTCTTTTTTGCAGTAAAAGTGCAGTATTTTAGTGATGATGTGTAGTTTGTTCCATAATATCAAAGGTTTCCATGGCCTTATTTGTGGGTGATGGATTCCTTGACTAGAACTGTTAATTTATGAATTTGGTTTCTTTGATCTAGACTATACTCCATATCTTCACATTTTGATGCAAGACATGTGTGGTACACTTCTATTTTAGAGGTGATGATAGCGTGCGGTTTCCTAGAAGCCTCATCACCATCGGTGAAGAATTATTCTTGTATACTTTTTACTCTGTTTTATTGGGAACTATGAAGCATGGTCTCGTCTCTTTTCTAGAGTAAGACGTCTGCTTTACATGATTTGCCAACGTTTTATAGTATTAAGTGGGCTAATGTAGTTTTGGCCATTGTTTATAGGAGCTATCAAAGGGGACCAACTATGCCTACCCCTGGTGGAATCGATGCTCCAGCCAAGCTTCAGGTATATGTAAATTTCTCTTTTCTTTTATTAGAGTAATGTTAAGTCCCTGAAGTGCTGAAGGATTTTGAAATTTCTAATACCAAGTTTCTCTGATTTTTAGGGAAGATATTCTGCATTGGTATTATGTTGGATTCTTGGATATGGGAGCCTTATGTCGTGGAACAGTATGCTCACGATAGGAGATTATTATTTGGTGGTGTTTCCGGTACATATTCATTCGCCTCATTGTAATCTCTTCATACTGTATGCTTTTAGATACATGCCTAATCCCATGGTCATGTCTTTGTCATTCTATTTCTTCATATGACCTAAAATGGCTTGCATGAATTCTCTATTTGTCTTTGAGCACTTCAGGGGACTTAATCATTACTCTCATAAAAGAAAAGAGAAGTTTACATGAACTGCGACTAACCAAGTGTGTCGGTTGTCTGGAGGATCATGTAATAATTTGGGTTGGAATGTTAAAAAACCCACCTTTTAACTCTAAAAGAATCTCCAATCAAGCCTGACCTAATTAAGTAGATCCTCAACTGTGTTTTGTAGTTTTAGTACCTCTAGGGTTGAACACTTGAACTCATTCCCCAAGAAAAATCCAAAAGAAATACTGAAGGTTGTCGCGAATAATATTTGAGTCCTAGTGGATGTGTGACCATCTAAACATAAGGAGAATCAATGCACAAAGACCTATTTCCTTATTTAAGGTCTGCTACTAAAAACAGATGTCAATGGGTAGTTTTGTGAGTTGATCATTTAGTTAATGCTCAAGTACACGGGATGGAGGAGAAAATGTTGGTTCATTTAGCTTACTGGACATACTTATTCTAAAACAATGTGGTTGTATGTTCCTTGGTTGTTGTGTATCTAACAAACTTTTGGCCTTCTGCTTTTCTTTCCATGTGCAGACATACCACCCTTCAAGGGTACTAACACTTGTGTATCAACCTTTTGCATTTGTAACAATTTCTATACTCGCATACCATGAAGCAAAGATCAATACAAGAAAACGGAACTTATTTGGATATAGCCTTTTCTTCGTTAGTTCGCTTATGGTTCTAGTTGTAAGTACTCCTACCATATTGTAGAATTGTAAAATCTTGTTTTGATAATTCCTATTTGATCACTCTTTCTTCCGCTCATTCTTCCAGGCCGTCTGATTCATCCTTTTTTTTTTCCCTTCTGATTTTGTTATAGGTGAATCTAGCTACATCTGGGAAGGGGGGAGTTGGACCTTATATTGGTATATGTGTAATTAGCGCTTGCTTCGGAGTTGCAGACGCTTTTTGTCAAGGTGGAATGGTTGGAGATCTCTCTTTAATGCCTCCTGAGATGATCCAAGTAGGTGGCTACCATATTGCATTTTTCATTATAAGTTTTTTTTTTTTAAAGGAATATATTTGATCATTTTGCTAGATCTTGAATCTTCTATTGTTGTGAATCATGCAGTCTTTCTTTGCTGGTCTGGCTGCATCAGGGGCTCTAACCTCTGGTTTGAGGCTAATTACAAAAGCTGCCTTCCAGAATTCTAATAATGGTCTTCGCAAAGGAGCTAGTATGTACCTTGTCTCTTTTTCTTAGAGATAAAAATAGTTTGATCAGAATCAAAACTTATATAGTTATATATGAATGATAACAAGAATAAATTCAATCTATAGAGCAACAAATTATGTGCCACTGCCCTGTTTATTGACAATATTGTGTGCCCAAATCATTAGCTACAACTTGGTTAGCATTTTTTCTCTTGAAGAAACCAAATCCTCTTTTTTTTTCATTAGGGAAAAAGGCATTGACAATTATTTTTGTCAATTCAATTTGATGCTTTATAAGCTTTTAACAAATTCATCAGTATATGTTGGTCTGTTCAACTTATATTTTCTTAGTGAGGCTAGCGTGGGTTTTTCTTACATACCAGTTAAGCTGGGTTGCATCATCTGCCCAGGATTAAGTACCATTGAATAATTTAGTGTCTGACAGTACTTTGTTTCATAGTGATTCTTTTACACTTCATTTTCTTGTGGAAGAGGTCATTCGGTGCCGATGCTATATGTCTTTCATCACAGAATGATAAGTAGTGAATGATTTATATGACTGACAGTGACTCTAGTGATTAAGTTCTCCTAATGCAATAGTCTGGTTTCACTCTGTCACATTGAAGTGAAAACCTTCTCCTATGTCTGACCTATATGAAAGATGATTAATGAAAGTTTTTACACTCACTGCAGTTCTTTTCTTTGCTGTCACATCACTTTCCGAGCTGCTATGTGTTCTTCTTTATGCATTCACCTTTCCCAAACTATCAATTGTAAAGTATTATCGTTCAAAGGCAGCCTCAGAAGGATCAAAAACTGTTGCAGCTGACCTTGCTGCTGGTGGCATTCAAACAATACCAAGCCAAGTATATCCCTTCTTCATTTAAAGTTTATAGGACATAATAATCTCACTAGATTGTCAGTCTGCTGATATGATTTTGGAATTCTGACAGGACGAAGAAGATCAAAAACCACTAGAGCGCCTGTCAAACAAAGAATTAATTTTTCAGAACATAGATTATTTAATTGACCTCTCTCTGATATATGTGCTGACATTGTCAATTTTCCCGGGATTCTTATCTGAAGATAGTGGCTCTCATAGCTTGGGTTCATGGTAACTGGTTGAATATTTATTTATTATTCAGTCTTTTTTTGAAAGGCAAACTTATTATTTCTTATTGCTCGGTGACAATAGTTATTGATTTTTACATGATCTACTCCCAAATCTGGCATTGTGAGATTATGGGAGAATGGTTTCATCACGGCACCATTTTAATTCAAAATATATTTCCAATATAAATTTCTGTCCATTTTTAAAGAGACCTTATTGCACAAAACATGTGCTTGCATATTATCAGAGAAAATAGCACGCAAAATAAAATTTGGGACCATGAAATGTGAGTGTGAAGTAGAATTGAAAATGTCATTCTTGTCCACTTTGACCCCATGGTCTTTTGTGGAGCTTATCGACCTAGACCTCCCTTATTTTTTCTCTCCTAATAGAAATCAGCTAAAAAAGTCAGAAAACCTGGTCAGCTAAAAATATGTTTCAGCTTGCCAGAACCATTGACCATTTGGCATTAGGTTTATTGATACTGTAAACTACCTTCACTCAATGATAGTTTACGTAGTCAAGAAACCAGACAACTTTTGACCATCTGAATCATATTACGGTTCATGAAACTAGATCAGATTTAGTCCTTCTACAATTTTCTCTGTAAAAGATAAAAACATAAGATACAGTATCTTAACCACTAATCCACAGGTATAAAGCAATTTAAACATGCTACATGGTAGACCAAAGAGAAACTATTTCTCTTTTTATGCATAGGATTTATTTATTTCTCCATGCAACTCTCACTAATTGCTTTTGGTCTTTCAGGTATGTAGTTGTTCTAATTGCAATGTATAATGTGTGGGATCTGGTTGGAAGATATGTCCCCCTCATAAAAGGCCTAATGATAAAGTCACGAAAGGGCTTATTGATCTCGATTATTTCCCGTTTCTTATTTATTCCGGCATTCTACTTCACAACCAAATATGGAAGTCAGGGTTGGATGCTCATGTTGACATCCATTTTGGGATTGTCCAATGGTTACCTCACTGTTTGTGTCATGACTGCAGCACCCAAAGGTTACAAGGTTGGTTACTCTATTTATAACCTTGACAAGTTTCATGTTCCAAAACAATCTCTTTACGGTGAAAAGAGAGAAAAAGTTTAAACTACTCTCAACAAGTATAGAAACTTATGGGATTTTGTTTTGTAGGGACCGGAACAAAATGCCCTGGGGAATTTGCTTGTATTATTTCTTCTTGGAGGCATATTCGCAGGGGTAACACTCGATTGGATGTGGCTCATAGGCAAAAGTTGGTGAGATGATACACATTTTTAAACCATGAATGGGATCATCTTCTCTCAATGAAGGAAGTCTGTTTTCTCCAAAATAGGAGATATTCATCATTACACGAGATCTTTGTTGTCTTTGATCGGATCCATGTAGCCTACCCCATTTACTTGGGATAAGGCTGATTTTTTGTTTTTTTTTTTTTTTTTCCACCCAGAAGAAGAAAACACTAAACAGCATTATGTAAATTATACATCATATCCAACTTATATTGGATTATTGTTGATCTTTCTACTATTTGATGTGAATCCATCATAGTCACACTTCAATTTATGAGTTTCTAAACATAAAGAAGACCCATGCCTAAAAAGTAAAACCCATTTTTGCTTTCTTGGCTCTACTACCAAATGATTTTTCAATTTGGTCAGTAGACAGATAGAGTTGGTGAGTAACATTTTTGATGGATCATCCACTAGTCACCAGCTACTTAATTGAATATAGGAAAATAGGAAAAAATGGTAAATGTAGAGGGAATAATCACCATTTGCAATATTTTCTTGAAGTGTGCTTTGTTTCTCCCCTAACTCATTTAATGAAGTTACCTCTGTGGGTTTCTTGCTTTTACCATGCAGTACTGCCACCCTGGAAGGGTACTGATCTTTGTGTATCAACCTCTTGCTCTTGGAACACTCACTGTTCTAGCATACAATGAGACAAAGATCAATACTCGAAGAAGGAACTTTACTGGATATGTCCTTTTTTTCATAAGTTCTCTATTGGTTCTAGTGGCGAGTATGTGTACCTATGTTTTATTTTTATAATCCCATATATTCTAAAATTCTACCTGTTAGATTTGGTAGTTCATATGTAATGCATTTCATCGTTGCTTAGAGCGCATCATATTTTTTCCATTCTGTGATAGATGGATTTAGCTACATCAGGAAAAGGAGAATTATGGACATATATTGGTATCTGTGCGATCATGGGTGCCTTTGGGGTTGCTGATGCCCATGTCCAGGGTGGAATGGTTGGGGACCTCTCCTTCGTGCATCCTGAACTCATCCAATTGGGGAGGTTACCCATTTAATGATCTCCAATTAATCCTACCCAAGTTAATCACAACATATTGTCAGATTTGCAAGTCTTCTTGTAAATCGTGCAGTCTTTTCTTGCTGGTTTGGCTGCATCAGGGGCTCTAACCTCCACTTTGAGGCCAATCACAAAAGCAGCATTCGAGATTTCTGCAAATGGTCTCCGCAAGGGTGCTTGTACGTAACATATCTCTTAATTATAGACTTCATCACCCTTGAGCGGTTTCTTAAATTTTAATTTAGTGATTTTTTTTTTTTTTTTGGGGGGTTCTCTGATGACACTGTTTTGGTTGCACATCAAACCATGAAAATTATACTTCCGGAAGCAAAAAAGTAGGATATATAGGCCATAGGTTCTGTATTTTGATGTAGTTGATAGTAGGAAAATTAAGCTCCATCCTAGTCCTGGAAAGCAACATTTCAAAATTTAAGCTATCCATGGAGAAGAGTTCACAACAGACTCGATTCATGTTTGTCTCAATGCAGTTTATCTTGATAAGATTGGAAATAATAATGTTTTCTCTTGTTTTGCGGAATATTTTATTTTCATGACACCTCTACATTGCTGTCTTAACCTCTGTCAAAGTAGATATTCACTTTCTTTCATGAGCTTTCATTTGACACCAAGAGTATCACTCAAGGGTCGTACTGCTCATATTTTTCTATAGTTGCTTGTAGCTCACTTTCTGCACAGCTTGGGATATCTTTTCGGGAGCAAGTCCTTGTCAAAAACAATGTCAATTCAATAAATGATTCCCCTTGAGAAACACTGGCTAGTTTCTCAAAACTTTTAAATTGACAGACCAGAGCATGTAATGAAATGTCTACATGTTTTAGCTGATCTCCTTTGATAGCATTGGGGAACAAGCAAGGAACAATGCTTTATCAGAATTTGAAGTTAAACGGTGATGCAGTAGGACTAATTCGTAACTAGCTGACACTAATGTGGCTGAACTAATTCCAAGTATATTACAATAAAGAACACTTTGAGTTTACATGTTTGGGAACTTTGTTAAGGAAGTAGGTTTACATGTTTCAGAATTCTTCATTCAGGAATCTAGTTTCATTGTTATGGTTATTGGGTATTCGTAGAAGCTGCTTAGGCTTATTTGTTGGACCCTAGGTTACTTTGTGTACTCTCTAATGCATTGATCTGAAGAGAACAGGTAAATGTTATATTTCTCATATTTCTTAGCCATCACATCATTTTTCGAGTTGCTATGTTTTCTTCTTTATGCATTTGCCTTCCCCAAACTGTCAATTGTGAAGTATTATCATTCAAAGGCAGCCTCAGAAGGATAAAAAACTGTCACAGCTTACCTTGCTGCTGGTGGCATTCAAACAATACCAAGCCAAGTATATCCCTTCTTCATTTAATGTTTATAGGACATAATAATCTCACTAGATTGTCAATCTGCTGATATGATTTTGGAAATTCTGTCAGGACGAAGACGATCAAAAACCACTAGAGCGCCTATCAAACAAAGAATTAATTTTCAGATCTTGGATTATTTAATTGATCTCTTTCTGATATATGTGCTGACATTGTCAATTTTCTCGGGATTCATATCTGAAGATAATGGCTCTCATAGCTTGGGTTCATGGTAATTGTTTGAATATTTGGCACTAAGGTTTATTCATAGAGTGAACTACCCTTCACTCAATGATTATTTACTGATTCAAGAAACTAGACAAATTTTGACCATCTGAATCATATTATGTTTCATGAAACTAGATGAGCTTTAGTCCTACAAACAATACAACAACAATAACAATAATAACAACAACCATAACCTTATCCCAACTAAATGGGGTCGGCTATATGGATCCGAAATTAAAATTATAAAATAAAGAAGCCCAAAGGAGAGATTAAAATGAAGAAAAATTGAGATAAGAGAAGAAGGTAAAGCAATAGAGAAAGACGCATCATGGGAACATCCCCTATAAGGGGTCGACAACACGGGTCATTGTCCTCCACAAAACTCTATCTGAAGTCATACTAGGGTTGAGCCCTACCTTATACATATCTTTCCGAACCACTTCGCCAATAGTCATCTTAGGCCTGCCCCTACCTTTTCTAGCTCCCTCCAAATAAATCTGGTCACTCTTCTTTATTGGGGCATCCATAGGTCTCCGTTGAACATAGCTATACCACCTCAACCGGCTCTCACAGAGCTTGTCTTGGATTGGTGCAACCCCCAAATCGTTTTTAATACAATCATTCTTTACCCTATGAATGTAGACTAGGATAGGTAGACTAACCAAGCCTTCAACTGCAGAATTTTCAATCATAAGAACAACCATAAACCAACCCAAAAACATACACAGAAAATCAGATTATAAAGGACTATAGACAAAACTCCAGCAAGCTTAGATGATGATATAGGTTGGTAGCAATACGGAAAATATGTTTGAACACCGAAGGGATCAGAAACAAATAGATCTATGCTATCGATTTCAGTCTCAGATCTAAAAATAGGATAACAGTCACTACAAGACAGATAGGGGTGTCAATTCCTAAACCGAACCGGTAAAACTGGCCGGACCAAACCGATAACAACCCAGACCGAACCGAACCAAAGCCTTATTGGTTCGGTTTGGTTTCGAGTATTGCAACCCCAAAACCAAACCGAACCGCACCGAAAACCGGATGAACCCGAAACCAAACCGGTAAGAAACCGAAACCAAACCGGTAAGAAACCGAAACACTCCAAAATTCATTAAAAAAATCAAAATTTGCATAGTTTTGTATACATTTGTATGGAAAATTGAATCCAAACTAGACCAAAAACCAAAACCAACCCGGTTACAAATCGATTTAAGAAACCGAAGTTCAGCAGTTCAGCATTTGGTTGTTTCCTAATGGCTCCATACCGGTTTAAAAAACCGATCCAAATCGAAATGAACCTGATAAATCCAAACCGGTACCAACCCGAACCCAAGCCGCACCGAAGCCGACACCGGACCGAAACCTATAAATCCTTAATGGGTCGGTTTCGGTCAGTTCCAAAGTCACACCGAAACTGGTGGAATCGGACTGAACCCGCACCAACCCGGACCGTTGACACCCCTAAAGACAGAATTGAGTGGATTTTGAGTAGCTCAAAACCAGGTGGTCCAATAGGGTTGAAATTTTTTTCGAGTCTCACACTAGGAGAGGTGCATCTTCGATCCAAATTTGAGCCTAATCAGGTGGCTGGTTTGTCCAAAAGAGAGAAGGATTGGAGAGCAAGAAATTCAAAAATTTTTGGGCAGAACTGAGAAAGAACCAGATTCAGTTACCTGTGGTGGATTGAGGTTGAAGTTGCAGGACTTGAACACTTTGGATAGCAAAGAAGAAGAAGATAACAAAGTAGAAAAGGACCTCTCAGGCTTCTCACCGCAGAGAGTCAATTTGATCAAACACCAATTCCATCAGCCTTGATCAAACACAAGACAACTCTTCATGAAAAAGACAATGGCATCAACCATTAATTTGTTTATCAAAATCATTCTATCTTTAAACCAGATTCAATTATCTGTGATGGATTGAGGTTGAAGTTACAGGTTTTGAACACTTGGACAACAAAGAAGAAGAAGATAATAAAGTAGAAAAGGATCTCGTAGGCTTTTCACTACAGAGAGTCAATTAGATCAAATACCAATTCCATCAGCCTTGATCAAACACAAGACAACTCTTCATGGAGAAGACAATAACAACAACCATTAATTTTTTTTATCAAAATCATTATATCTTTAAGAGCCTACTCTTCTTTATTTATAATGATGGAGGGATTTACAAAATAGAAGGTTCCTCAAAAGGAAACCTTAATTTAGTCTGCTAATACAATACTTACTAAAAACTGAAATTAGAAACTAACTGAAATTAAAAACTAACTGAAAAAGGAAACTAACTATTAATGGCTTGACTCAATTAATAACTTGACTTCTAAAGAAACAAATATAACTTAAATCAAACTCAACTTAAAAAGAAAACTAATGAAAAATGAAATAAACTAGTAATCTCGTATTCAACCTTAAAGGCCTTCTTTTAAGCCTATAGAAGTGGTCTATCACATTCAAAACACATGGGATAAAAGGCCCGACATGTATGGAACCCAACCCTAGGCTTATTTCTAATAAACAAGCCTAGTTTGGTGAAGAATCTGCATCACCTATCTCTCCTGGTCTTCCCGCACAACCCTCTCAACTTTTTCATCTCTGTTACACTCAGATTCTTTAAAGTACTTTTCATTACTGCTTAACATTCCGCTCCATAGATCATAGCTGGTCTAATAACTGTCCTGTAAAATTTTTACTAACTTTTCCCGCAGTCTTCCCAACCTCATTCCTGGCTGTGTGATATCTTGCTCTATCCTCAGCCTCGTTGGTTCTCTGCCAAGTCTTAAAACAATCCTTCTTACTTCTTAGTCTTAATGGCGGCCTAGACCACGTTGCTCCACCACCAGGTCTCTCTAGGAGTACACCACCCACCATTAGATAACCCTAGGACCTCTTTAGCCACATTCTTGATGCAAGTCGTCGTTGTAGTCCGCATCTCGTTAGTATTCCCTATACAGTCCCACATGCCTTGTTCGACCACTTTATCGGTAAAAGATTATTGGCATTCCATGTAGACGCCTCCAACTAATCTTCGGGCATACATGTTTCACCTTTTTGTGTGACCTCATACTAAGGTGCATATTCAGAACTACTAGTTGATGTTGAACCGCTAAACTCTCTCCTGGAATAACCTTACAATCTTTACAAAGCAGTTTGTCGAATCTTCTGGTCATAAAGAAATCAATTTCACTTGCATGCAATCCATTGTTATAAGTAACCAAATGTTCCTCTCTCTTCTCAAAAAAGGTATCCACTCTTTAGTCCTACATTCAATTTTACCTATCAAGGGTAAAAATTTAAAGATACAATATCTTAATGACAAGTATAAAACAATTTATTAATTCTACATGGTCGACTAACGAGAAACTGTTTCTCTTATTATGCATAAGGTAATCTTTATTTTTCAATGCAACTCATTGATTGCTTATGTTCTTTCAGGTATCTAGTTGTTCTGATTGCAATGTTTAATGTGTGGGATTTGGTTGGAAGATATGTCCCTCTCATAAAAAGGTCTCATGATAGAGTCACGAAAGGGCTTATTAATCTTGACTATTTCTCGTTTCTTATTTATTCCTGCATTCTACTTCACAACCAAATATGGAGGTCAAGGCTGGATACTCATGTTGACATCCCTTTTGGGATTTTCAAATGGTCACCTCACTGTTTGTGTCATGACTGCAGCACCCAAAGGTTATAAGGTTGGTTACTCTATGTATAACCTTGACTGAGTTTCATGTTCCAAAACAATCTCTTCTTTGAAAAGAGAGAAAAAAAAGTTTAAATTATTCTGAACTTGTTGAGAAACTTATGAGATTCGGGTTTTATAGGGACCAGAACAAAATGCCTTGGGTAATTTGCTTGTATTATTTCTTCTTGGAGGCATATTTGTAGGGGCAACGCTTTGATTGGATGTGGGTCATAGGCAAAAGTTGGTGAGGTGATACGCATTTTTAAACCACAAATTGGAGCATCTTCTCTCAAGGAAGGAAGTCCATTTTCGCCAAAATTAGGAATGAATCATCATTACAGGACAATGAGATTTTCACATTCCTTCTTATCATTTTCTGTTGAATGTATTTTGAATGCTTCAATTTATCAAAGTAAAGAGCAAGTTTTGGAAAGATCAATTGATGTTAACTACTTTGATTTCCAATTGATCTACAGTTCAAAAACATATCATAATCACCCAGTCTAACTACCCTGTAATTGTAAAAGATTGGGGAGGTTGTAGGCTTGGAGGCCTCGAAATCTGATAGGGCAACATAAGATATCTTTGGAGGTGGCAGGGACTCACCAGTGGATTCAGTACCTTGGTTGAATATGAAGCCATTGCTATCTGCAATGAGCTGATTCCACTAAGTTATGGATCCACACGAACCACAGTGAACGAAAGTGCTATTGGATGATTAAAACTAAGGGTGTCAACGGGTCGGTCCGGCTTGGTTTCAGTCCAGGTTGAGTCGGTTTCGGTGTGGGATGGCTGAAACCAAAATCAAAACCGAACTAATAAGGAAATTTTGGTTTCGGTTAGGTTTCGGTTTTGGTACGGTTTGGTTTCAGTTTATCTTCGGTTCCTTGAATCGGTTTGTAATCGGATTGGTTTTGGTTTTTTGTCCAGTTTGGATTCGACTTAACATACAAATGTATACAAAACTATGCAAAATTTGGTTTTTTTAATGAATTTTGGAGTGTTTCAGTTTCTTACCGGTTTGGTTTCAGTTTCGATCCAAGTTTTGAGCTAGTTTCGGTTTGCATTTGGGTTCATCTGGTTTTTAGTACGGTTCGATTTGGTTTTGGGGTTGCAATACTCCAAACCAAAACTGAACCAATAAGGCTTTGGTCCAGTTTGGTCGGGCCAATTTTACTGGTTCGGTTTAGGGTTTGACACCCCTAATTAAACCTTTAAACCTATTTCCAAGTGAGTGAGATTACCTGTTGGTTCTAACAAAGCAAGCCTTATTCAAGCTACATGAAATTAGTTCTGCCATTGCAGTTTCACTCTTATCCTTCTTAGTGTATGGTTACCACAGAGAAATTGGTTAGGCTTAAAAATCAGGTAAGAAGAAATGGTTTATGCAGGTAGATGAAATTTTTGGACATGGAGTGGTACATGATGGTTAATTCTTTGATCAATTTTAGATACCAATTTTCTTTTATCATTAGGGCAATCATGAATATATCTTCATCAAACATGATATAGAATTTCGATTATGAATCTTATCTAAAGGAATATGATTTGGATCTTGATCAGGGGCTTTGATAAACGGAGTACCTTCATCAAACATGCCATAAGAAATGAATGTGGATATTAATTGAAGGAACATGATCTAGACACTTGATCATCAATATTTTATGATGAAACATGATCCAAGCCTGTGATCAACGATCTATCTTCATCGAATGATGTATTGGACATGGATCATGGATCTTAATTGGAAGAGTATGAATTAGAACATTAATTAAGAATCATTTTTAAAGAATTGTGATCTGGATTTTTTTTTTATCACTTCATCGATATCCAATATAGATAATGGATCTTACTTGATAGAACATGATTTGTATCATAGATCAAGGATTTTTGTGATGGAGAATCATCCAAACCTTTGACCATGATCTAACCTTATCAAACTTAAAATGAGACATACATCATGGATCTTAAGGAGCATGATATAAACCCTTGATTATGGATCTTTTTTTGAGGAAGCATGATACACCCTACAAGCATTTGAAGGAGCAATCTATCTTGTCCTTGTATAGATTCTTTTATACATTTTTCATATAAAAAAAGAATTAAAAAAAAATAGTGGACCCCACTGTCACACTATCTCACCATGTAAATCCCATATGCATAATACCACTTTCCATTCCCTCATTGGTGCAACGTGCAAATGCCCTTCAACATAGATGTCCAAAATACTCGACCAAACCTCCTATCACCCACCAAGGCTCCACCAACCCAGCCAAAGTTGTTTTTTCCTAGGATGTGAAAAATGAGACCAGAATGATTGGGTTGATCGAATTAACCATGAGGACTGAAAAAAAAAAAAATCATGTAAAAACCCTGGACATAGGAATCAGGGGTTTACAAAAAATATTAGGACAAATTAGTAATTAAAAAAAAGGTTTTGGAATCTTGGGTGGCACAATTTATCCGAGCGAAACTTAATATAGCCAACCTATATCGATATCGACCATTTTAATATTTGTCGTCGTTGTTTTTCATAGGCATGCCCGCCACCCACACCAGAATAGATGGAGTTTTACAAAGAAAACCTGCTAATGGAGGAAGACCTCCTTGGGATAAGAGACTTAGGGTTCAAGAGAGAATCAAAAATGGCTTTTTTGTGTATAATCCTACATAATCTCAAATGTTTTCAGTTCCAACACGTAGACCAGATGATACA
>NC_056567.1:28717342-28756095 GCF_013358625.1 Macadamia integrifolia | reverse complement strand
CAAAAGAATATGTCGTTCGTTTGATGAGAAATAAAAAAGAATGTCAAAAATTCGAGTGGTTGAAAAGCTGAATCAGCTACTTCCAAAGTAACAGAAAGAAAAACCTAGAGTAGGAGGTCAAAGTTGAGAAGAGGATTTCTCACTTCTTTCTCTCATTTGAAACCGTGCATGAAACTTTCATTTTGCAAGGTTCTTAAGTGATAATTCTTTTAGGAAGTGTAAAACGGAATGATCAATATCGGCCTTGACGAATCTTGATTCTGATCCACATATATTGTCTAAGGGTAAAATCCTCATAACTACTGATTAAAAAAAAAAAAAATTCCCATATTTTAGAACCTTGATCCAGGATCCAAATATTTTTCGCTCCATAGACTTGTAAGCTTTCCTAATTTGGGACCGCTAGACTGTCGTAAGTTGTAACAGAAGCAACTAAATAAAGGATATTATTTCGTCTCCAGTTTCCATGAAAGTTTCAATCTAATATCCTAATAAGTAGGAATACCTATCGTTTAAATCAATGTGGCTGCATAGAAAGCAAACTCAACTCATCAATTTCATTTGATCCCAATCGAACGATTCAGAAGCTCTATAAACTTGGATATAGTCCTTCTTTGAATCATATTATAATTCTTCAATTTTCTTTTTCCAGCCTTTATTTCTTAAAATGGGTATTTGAATTCTTACCCATCTGTAATTCTTCTTTTGGTTTACTAGTGGCTCCAGCTATCATACTAATCAGGAGTCTAATTTTTTTCCCCCTTTTAAAGGCCATCAATGATGAAGGAAGAACAAAGAAAATAAAGTGAAGTAAAGGCTACTGGAGTCTTCTGGAATCGGGAGAGAATAGATTCAGAATCACAGAGACCAAGAATCTTGTATGTTCATCTTTTTTATCCCCTTATTCTCTCTTCTTTCTTTCTCAGGATAAGCTTTTCCTTCCCTTATGGTGAAAGGTTCACCCACTATTACTTTTCCCATCTCTTCACTCTCCTCTTATATTGTTTTAGTGTGGAGGCTGGAGGAAGGAGAAAAGGGCAGGGTGGGGTTGTTGAGTTCCCCGGATAAAGGAATCCATTACCCACAAATAAGGCCATGGATGATCCATGCTTGTGGGTAATGGGTTTCTTGAGTTGAACTATCTAATTTTATGAATTGGGTTCTTTGATCTAGATTATACTCAATAGGATATCTTCACATTTTGATGCAATATATGAGCAGCAGGATTCCATTTTGGAGTGATGATAGTGTGTACATCACAATGCCACTAAAGAATTTCTTGGGAACTCTGATGCATGATCTCATCTCCTTCCTAGAGTAAGATGGCTGCTTAATGGGAGTTGCTGATGATTTTTCCATTGTTTGTAGGAGTTATCAGAGGGGACCAACTATGACTGCTCTTGGTGGAAATGGTACTCCATCCAAGATTGAGGTATATGACTTTAAGTTCTTAAGTTTCTAATTTATTTTATGTTTCTTAAGGAATTTGATATTACTAATACTGTTTTGCTTTGGTTTTTAGGGAAGAAGTATGGCATTGTTTCTATGTTGGGTCCTTGGATATGGGAGCCTTATGTCTTGGAACAGTATGTTGACAATCGGAGATTATTATATGGAGTTGTTTCCGGTATATATTCGTCCCCTCACTGTAATTTCTTCATGGTATAAGCATTCAGATGCATGCCTGATCCAATGGTCAAATTTTTGCCATTCTGGTTCTTCATATGACCTAATATGGCTTGCATGATTTCTCTATTTGTCTTTGATCACTTCAGGGGATTTAACTATTACTATCATAAAAGAAAAGAAAAATTTACATGAACTGTAACTAACCAAGGGTGTCAATGGTCTAGAGGATCATGTAATAATTTGGGTTGCAATGTTAAAAAACCAACCTTTAACTCTGAAAGAATCTCCAATCAAACAAGACCCAAATAAGTAGGTCCTCAATTGTGTTTTGTGGTTTTAGTACCTCTGGTTTAACTCATTCCCCAAGAAATCCAAGATTAATATTGAAGGATCAATGTCACGAATAATATTCGAGTCCTATTGGGTTTGTGACCATCTAAACATAAAGAGAATCATTTACAAAGACCTATTTATGCTATTTAAGGTCTACTATAAATTGTACTTATCCCCTATTGAACATCAAAACAGTTGAGGATGGATAGTTTTGTGAGTTGATCGTTCAGTTATTGCTCAAGTACCCAGGAATGTTGGTTCATATAGCTTACAGGGCATACTTAATCTAAAATTATGTGGTTGTAAGTTCCTTAGTTGTTTTGTATCTAACAAACTTTTGACCTTCTGCTTTTCTTTCTATGTGCAGACATACCATCCTGCAAGGGTACTCACATTGGTTTACCAACCTTTTGCATTTACAACAGTTTCAATACTTGCATACAATGAGGCCAGGATCGATACAAGAAAACGAAACTTGTTTGGATATATCCTTTTCTTCATTGCTTCGTTTATGGTTCTAGTTGTAAGTACTCCCACCATAGTGTTGAATTCCAAGATCTTGTTTTGATAATTCCTATTGATCACTCTTACCCCCTTTCATTCTTCTAGGCCCTCTAATTCTTCCTTCTTTTTTTTTGATTTTGTTATAGGTGAATCTAGCTACATCTGGGAAGGGGGGAATTGGACCTTTTGTTGGCATATGTGTACTTAGTGCTTGCTTCGGAATTGCAGATGCTTTTGTTCAGGGTGGAATGGTTGGGGATCTCTCTTTAATGGCGCCCGAGATGGTCCAAGTAGGGAGTTTGCATATTTCATTTTTCGTAATTTAATTTAAAAAAAAATTTAGTAATGTATTGAGTTTAAAAATTTTAGTAATATATTGAATCATATTGCTAGATGTTGAATCTTCTATTATTGTGAATCATGCAGTCTTTCTTTGCTGGTCTGGCTGCATCAGGGGCTCTAACCTCTATTTTGAGGCTAATTACAAAAGCTGCCTACGATAAATATAAAGATGGTTTTCGCAAAGGAGCTAGTATGTACCTTATCTCTTTTTCTTGGAGTTAAAATAGTTTGATTAGAATCATAACATATATATCAAGGTTAACAAGAATAAATTCAATCAATAGATCCCAGACAAGGTATAATATTTGAGCACTAATGACTTATGAAACAATAGTTTTGAGTATTTTGAATGGGTGTACTAACTTTCCCTTCAGTTTTCTATACTAAATTAGCATTGATCTTTGATCACAGAATGATAAATAGTGAATGATACATATGACTGACGGTGACTCTAGTGATTAAGTTCTCCTAATACAATATTCTGGTTTCATTCTTTGTCGCATCTGAAGTGAGAACCTCCTCCTATATCTGAACTTTATGAAAGACAATTAATGATATTTTTGCATTACCATTTTACTGCAGTTCTTTTCTTTGCCATCACTTCATTTTCCGAGCTGGTATGTGTTCTTGTATATGCATTCATCTTTCCCAAACTGTCAATTGTGAAGTATTATCGTTCAAAGGCAGCTTCAGAAGGATCGAAAACTGTTGCATCTGACCTTGCTGTTGCTGGCATTACAATATCAAGCCAAGTATGTCCCCTTTTTCATTTAATGTTTATAGGACATAATAATTTCACGAGTTGCCAATTTGCTAATATAATTTTTGGAATTCTGACAGGATGAAGAAGATCCAAAACGATCCGAGCGTCTGTCAAAAAAAGAATTAATTTTCCAGAACATAGATTATTTAATTTCCCTCTATCTCATTTATGTGTTGACACTGTCAATTTTCCCTGGATTCTTATCTGAAGATAGTGGCACTCATAGCTTGGGTTCATGGTAACTGCTTGAATATTTGTTTATTTATTTATTTTCAGTCTTTTTCTAAGGTGATCTTATTCTTATTGCTCAATGACAGTAACTGTAGATATATACATGCTCAACTCCCAAATCCGGCATTGTGGTTAAGATATTGGCAATTTAAACATGTTACATTGTAGGCCAAAGAGAAACTATTTCTCTTATTGTGCATAGGCTTTCTTTATTTTTCTATGTACCCCATTGATTGCGTATGGTCTTTCAGGTATGTAGTTGTTCTAATTGCAATGTATAATGTCTGGGATCTGGTTGGAAGATATGTTCCTCTCATAAAAGGCCTGATGATGGAGTCACGAAAGGGCTTAATGATCTCCACTCTTTGTCGTTTTTTATTTATTCCGGCATTCTACTTCACAGCTAAATATGGAGATCAAGGTTGGATGCTTATGTTGACATCCCTTTTGGGATTGTCCAATGGTTACTTCACTGTATGTATCATGACTGCAGCACCCAAAGGTTACAAGGTTGGTTACTTTATGTATAACCTTGACAATTATCACCTTCCAAAGCAATCTCTCCCCCCCGGCCTCCGAGAATAAGTAAGGCCCCGTTAGCTTGGACTGAGATGGGGATAAGGAGTAAGGATTGAAGCCCCCCTTAGCACTGGCAGCACTGAACAGGGGTTAGCTCTGTAAATGTGTAGAGCCAAGTGTAGTGTGGTGTAGTAGTAGGCATTTCTAGGCTCCTTCCCGGCTAGTGGATCGCTCCAGTGCTTTGGGTACTACGGACCCTCTGCCATCCATTGCAGCAGAGCCATTTCATGAGAGGGGGGAGGGGGGAGGGGGGAGTGGGGAGGGGGCGGGCGCTAAGCGCAGTTCTTTGAATGAAAAAAACAGTTTAAATGACTCTTAACTTGTATAGATACTAATGAGAATTTGATTTTGTAGGGACCGGAACAAAATGCCTTGGGGAATTTGCTTGTAGTATCTCTTCTTGGAGGCTTATTTTCAGGGGTAGTCCTCGACTGGATGTGGCTCATAGGCAAAAAATGGTGAGGTGATACAGATATTTTTTAAACCATGAATTGAAGCATCTTCTCTCGAAGGAGAAGTTTTTCTTCCATCAAAATTAGGAGTGATTCATCAATACATGACAATGAAATGAAAGCTTGTAAGATGTAAATGGCTGCAGCGAATGTTCCAGTCATGTTCTATGTACATGAATAATGTGCAGACAATGGCATTTCCACACCAATGGCTGTGTTTTACCTTCCTTGTTATCATTTCACTGTTGAATGTATTTGAATGGTTCAATTCAGGTATTGGAAAGATCAATTGATGGTCACTACTTTGATTTCCTATTCATCTACAGTTCAAAACCATACCAAATCATCAAAGTCTAACTACCCTATGATTGTAAAATATTTGGGAGGTTATAGGCTCATAGGCCATGAAACCTGATAGGCGACATAAGAGATCTTTGAAGGTGGCAGGGAATGACCAGTGGACTCAATACCTTGGTCGTATACAATAACAACATATAAAATCTTATCCCAACTTAATGGGGTCAGTTACATGGATATTACAAGCAAGGACGAGCGTAAGAATCAATGCAAAAAGATTGATGGATATGATTAATTATAGTAAGTGCGAGTGTCAACTTAACATACCATTACCAATCAGTCATATACTTAGAACAACAGACTATAATAAGGTGTCGATTGTCTATTTGATATATTATATAGATCAATCAAGCCACAGCGTCTTACTTGTATTACGTCCGAATATGAACTCTTTAACGCCATTGCTATGAAGCAGCTAAGCTATTTGCAATGACTTGATTCTACCAAGTTATTAGTCCACACACACAAAAGTGAAGGAATGCCTTATTGGGTGCTTAAAACTCAAAACCTTTACATAATATAGCCTATTTCCATGTAAGAGAGAAACCCTTAACGTCAAGAATAAGAAATCAAGGAAATCATAAAAATGCTAACCTCATGGAGCATATGGGGTCTTATGCTAAAGTTGAGTTTTTATCTTTTATAAGTTTTTTTTCTCATCCAAATTTTAAGATCTTAAGTAAATGTATGTATTTTTTTTTTTTTTTTTTTGGAATTTCCATTGGGAAGGGTTTACTATGTACACCTATTACAATTTACAATTGATAGTCATGATACAAATCTAGACTATGAGGGAGTGCGCAATAGTGATCGGAAGTGTGTTTGATTCTTCTTACCTCTTTGGGGCCACTCACACGGGGTGTTTAATACTATTTATTGCTTTCACTAAAAATTGAATGGTTCTCATCCAACCCTAATATGACCCTAGTGGGACCCTAGTGAGACCCTATTTGCAGTTGTGGGGGTAATATGGGCCCGTGGACTAGCCAAACTGAAGGCCTTGATACCCATCGTTAGCAAAAAGAAGAGTGCACAATAGTGATCGGAGTACTTTAAACATACATTAGGCAAATATGGAAATAAATGTAGATATAAGTAAGACATTTGATTTAAATAAGGCTATATATAATTAGATATCCAACCCTAAAAGTTGCCACGTCATTGTTTTATTTGGCACAATGAGATGGTCCACCTTAATAAGCCTATCGTCAATCTAGGGCTTGCCTTGGTGGTTGGCAGTTCTCCCATAGTAGAGGGACTTGATCATGAGACATCTAGTCACATAACTATTAGTATGGTCCTTTCCTTGACCCCATTGTGTCCCTTGTGTGGCTCCTAGTGACAATAACTAGTTAAGGGAGGGAATTGGTGCTGATATCGGTCACTAGACTCACCAATGATATCGATCAATTGTATTGAGTTGGATTGGATCAGATGCTTTTGCCCTCGAATGATTTTGATACATTTGTTTTTTACTATTTTTCCCTCTTTGGCTTTTATACCACTGATTTAATATTAGGCTTTATCAATATTGGCCTATAGTCGATCCAATCTCAATACCTAAATACATGTCTGCTCGAGATTCTTGATTTTTTTCTTTTGAGAAAAGAACGAACGCTATCCAATCTTATGTTCCTATGTCCAGACTCCAAACATGAGTGGTGAAATGACCAACCCCCCACCACCCACCCAAACTATTGGATGCAAGGGCACCTGTCCCATTGGCCCCATGCTAGCACAAGGGCCACACGACTATAATATTTTTGAATAAAATCCAGAATCTCTTTCATGTCTTTTTCTCCTGCGAGGTTGCTCAAAGAATCTGGGCTTCTGGTCCTCTTGGTTTTCAACCATCTAGCCTTCCCTTTTCATCTGTTGATCGACTAATTATGTATCTTTATAATTCCAGCAACCTGACTCTGTCTGAATTAACCTCTTTCTTTATTGTACTAATTACTACGTACTATTTCTTATGGATGCATAGAAACAAGGTTACTTTAGGGATTGCCTCTCTTTCACCTTGCACGGTCATCCAACAAGTGCACCATTGGACATCAACATTTCAGCACCTATCAAAAAATCGACCAATGAAACAGCCATCGAATTTCCCACAGTTTCCACAGTTTACCCCCATAGGACACCCTCCTAATACTATTTTTATAACATCTGTTACCGATACGTCTTTAAACATTTCTGGTTGGGCACTATCAGTTTTCTCTCATTCCGATTGCTTACTCTCTCTTGCTGATTTTGTCATGACAGGAGATGGTACTGATGTTGCGGCAATGGGACTTCTAATCGGGCTCCAGAAATTTCAACTCAAAGAAGATGTTTTCTACATAATTTTAACAAACTTATCTAAACTCTCCAGCCTAATCTCTGTTGATAATTTTATGAAGTGGCATTGGCATACTTTTGGTAGGTGGCTGACCATGGACAATCTTTTTTCTAAAACCCAATGTCTTGTTAGTGACTCCCCATGTATCAGGCTTTTGAAAACTTGGGCGTACAAAGTGCTGAAATGTAAGTGTCGATATGTACATTTTATCTAAAGTAATGGCTTTTTCTTGAAAATAAAAATAAAATAAAAATAAAAATAAAAAAGTAAATAAATAAAAACCAGACTACTTTTGATACAAAGAAAGGACTTTGCAAATTATCTTCAATTGCTTCCATGGATTTAGTTATCGGTATCCATCGATATTGATACGATACCAATTTTTCGGTCACTTTTTTCTTTACCTTTCACAGAAAAAAATATTTTTTTACTATTTTACCCAAGGATTAAAGTATCGGTATCGATTGCCGTATCGGTCGGCCAAAATTAAGATACGTATCGGAGAGTATCGTATCGTATCGAAGATACACTAAGATACGCTAAAGATACACACATAAATGGATATGAAATATTTTTTTAAACACTTTTGCATAAAGAGTTTGTTAAAAAAAAACTATTGATAACATGTATTATGCATAAACACTAAATTGAGGGTATCGTACTAAGAATTCAAGGTTTGTAGTTGTCCCATAAATGTAAAATCCTTATTCTCAACTTTGATTTCCACTTTAGTTAGAGAGAAATATGACTGATAGCAACTTTGGAACAAAAACCCTTCAAAAAATCGTGTTTTTTTTCTGAAAAATTACCCATCTTGGCCATTATATGACCGATACATACCGATCGATACATACCGATACTCACCGATACGTATTGATACTCAACGATATGTACCGATATATATTGATACTCACCGATACGTGCCAATATATACCGATACGTACCGATCGATACATACCGATACTCACCGATATGTACCAATACATACCAAAACGTACATTTTACCTCAATTTTATAATTTTCATAGTCGTATCGAGGCATATCGTATCATGTCGATGTCTATTGGTGGTGTATTGATGCATATCGGTATGTATTGTAGGATATATATCGATACAAAAGGATTTTAAAAATTTCATGTATCGTATCGATTGGCTAAATTTAAGATACGTATCGAAGGGTATCGTATCGGTATCGAAGATACTTAAAATCATGATTTTACCCCTAGACTAATACTGAAAACTGATCCGGATTCCGGATAGGTTAGGTATCAGATATCAGTCTCAGCAGATATGGCTGATCCGATACCAATACTTGGAACATGAGGTAAAAAACACCACTAAAAGCAGGAATCTGTTCTGGTATCCGCCTCCATCTAGTTTTAAAACCATGGAAGAAAGCAGTACTGGGTCAGGAAAACTCCCCAGTAATCTCACCAGTGACCAGACCAGGGGCTCTGCTCAGATTATTAACTCAAGTTTCTGAATCTAATGCGTTAATTGTAGTAGGATTAGTAGCTTCTTAATTTGTTAGAAACATGTAATGAGTCCAATGTTCCAACAACTCAAGGTTCTGGCCTCCTGAGTTTTAATTTTTCTTTCATAAATTCAAGGTTCTCTCGCCTTCTGGGTTTCAATTTTTCTTTGTTACTAAATAGATTCCAGTCCAACAGAGTACAATTAATACAATGGAAATCAAATATGAAAATAACCACTCCCTAAAACAAAAGAATTAAGCTAAAGTTGTAATCTTTTTTCTCATGTAATTCTCATTTATATCGACAAACCAATATAGAAAGGATTCTCTTTTTCTTTTTGACATTTAATGGACACTTACCTTTCGCCATAAATTAAGATCAAAGATAGAAAAGGAAACTGCAAAAAGGTGAGTCGGTAGTTGATAATTTTAATTACAAAACAGGGGAGATGGGATTCAAATTAATTCCTCACTGGTCACTCAATGTCTTCTTCCCATTATTACTCTCTTCTTATCCTGTGCAGTAACAGTAATTTCAGTATTGATAGCCTATCTTTCCTTTCTGTTACACTTTTCTTCTGGCTTGCTAGTGGCGGGTTTTTCAAATCTTTCCTTTCTGTAACTCTTCTTCTAGCTTGCTAGTTTCTCCAGCTATCATAAGGGAATCACTGCAACCAATTACATCTTCCAAGCTTCCATTTTTTTTTTTTTTTGGGTGAACTCCAAACTTCCATCTCATTGTCTTGTAGTGAAGAATCACTCCATTTTAGAGAAAACAGACTTCCTTCTTTGAGAGAAGATGATCCAATTCGTGGCTTAAAAATGCATATCATCTCACCAACTTTTGCCTATGAGCCTCATCCAATCCAGCATTACCCCTGCAAATATGCCTCCAAGAAAAAAGAATACAAGCAAATTTCCCAAAGCATTTTGTTCTGTTCACCACAAAACAAGAATTTCACAAGTTTCTATACAAGGTAAGAGTCGTTTAAACCTTTTTTCTCTCTTTTCTTCTACTTGCGATTATTGTGAAGCCCATATGAACCTGGATTCCTGAAGAGAAGGAAGAAAGATCAGAGGAGGAAGGAAGAGCAAGGCTATAAATTCAACGAGACCATCTCATACAAACTCAGTCTAGCTAGGAATCTTTTGGGATTGGGAGATAAGAGATTCAGAATCAAGTCGAGGCCAGAACTCTCTTATGTTCATCCTTTCTCCTCTTTTTCTCTCTTACTTTCTAATGGCAAGATTTTCCTTCACTTACAGTGAAGGGTTCACCCACAAATCTACCACAACTTTAGACTAGGGTGGGGTTGTTGAGTTTCCCGATAGAGTATTGAAGATTATCTGCATTGAGTTTATTTTAATCTGTATTATTTATTGAAGCAGTTCTTCCCCTTCTTTTACGATTGCAGTTCATGTGCATGGTTTGAGTTCCTAATGTTGTTGAATTGTCTCTGTGCTCAAATATCTGCATCATTTGAGATTTTCTTTTGGCTACGTCTGGTTGCAATGGGATTTTAAATGGAAGTGAAGCAAGATTTTCATACTTAAAAAAGAAATATATCTGTAATCATTACCCATATGACTTCAACATTAACTTCAAATCATTCCATATTTGGTTATAGAATTTCACTTTACTTTGCATCCATAACCCTTTGCTATAATATGTAAAATATATCATTACTAAATATGGTTAAAAAAATTAAATAATTTATACAATCACATGGGGTAATGATTATAAATATTTCTTTTTTAAGTATGAAAATTTCACTTCCCTTCCCTTTAATTCCCCTTACAACCAAACATAGCCTTACGGAATTTGGGTATGAATTTTTTCTGCAGGTCTCATTTAATCAAATATTTTTTCTTGGAAAAATTTTCTTTTGCAGTATAGGTATCATAGGGTTCTGATTTAGATTAGTGATGACGTGTAGTTCTTTCATAATAGCAAAGGCATATGCCATGGTTCCATGGCCTTATTTGTGGGCAATGGGTTCCTTGAGTTGAACTCTTTAATTTTATGAATTGGGTTCTTTGATCTAGATTATACTCAATAAGATATCTTTACATTTGGATGCATTACATGTGCAGTAGTCTTCCGTTTTGTAGTGATGATAGTCTGTAGTTTCCTATCAGCTTCATCACCTTGACAGTAAAGAATATAATTTTTACTCTGTTTTATTGGGAACCCTGATGCATGGTCTCATCTCCTTTCTAGAGTAAGATGGCTGCTTTGTCGGAGTTACCGAAGTTTTATAGTATTAAGTGAGATAATGTAGATTTTGCATTGTTTGTAGGAGCTTTCAAAGGGGACCAACCATGGCTACACCTGGTGGAAATGATGCTCCATCCAAGATTGAGGTATATGAGTTTTAAATTTCTAGTTTATTAATTGTATGCTCTCTGAAGGAATTTGATATTTCTAATACCAATTTGCTCTGATTTTTAGGGAAGAGATGCTGCATTGGTACTATGTTGGATTCTTAGATATGGAAGCCTTATGTCCTGGAACATTATGCTGAAAATAGGAGATTATTATATGGAATTGCTTCTGGTACGTAATTGTCCCCCTCACTGTAATCTTTTCATAGTATATATGTTTTGGGAACATGTATGATCCCATGAGTCATTTCTTTGCCATTCTAGTTCTTCATATGACCTAAAATGGCTTGTATGACTTCTCTCATATAGAAAAGATAAATTTACATGAACTGTGACTAACCAAGTGTGTCAGTGGTCTGGAGAATCATGTAATACTTTTGGGTTGGAAAGTTAGAAACCAATCCTTAACTCTAAAAGAATCTCCAATCAAGTCTGATCCAATTAAGTAGATCTGAACTCTGTTTTGTGCTTTAGTACCTCTTGTTTAACTCATTCCCCACTAAATCCAAAATGAAAATACTGAAAGATGCCGCGAATAATATTCAAGTCCTGTTGGATATGTGACCATCGAAAAGAGATATCAATGCACAAAGTCTTGTTTCTGTTATTTAAGGTTTGCTACTTAATTGTGCTTATGCCCTATTGAACAAAAAAACAGACGTCAATGGGTTGTTTTGTCAGTGGATTATTCAGTTAATGCTCAAGTACACAGGAAGGAGGAGAAAATGTTGGTTCATTTAGCTTGCTGCACATACTTATTCTGAATTTGGGTGGTTGTTTGTTCCTTGGTGGTTGTGTATCTAACAAAATTTTGGCCTTCTGCATTTTTTTGTATGTGCAGACATACCACCCTTCAAGGGTACTCACTCTAGTGTATTGCGTTTATAACCATTTCAATACTTTGCATACAATGAAGTAAAGAACAATACAAGAAAATGGAACTTATTTGGATGTGTAAGATCAAACACCAAGAAACACGAATAATAAAGAGACAATAGATTCGTACGACACAGAAATTTAACGAGGTTTACACACCAGGGTGGTGTGCTACATCCTCAGGCAAAGAAGAAGATGATTCACTATGCAGAAGAGAAATTACACCCTAGCAGCGGCGAGGAAAAACTCGCCCTGAAACCCTAGCTGCGTGAAAACCCTAGAATATAATGACTTTCTCAACAAGCAACAATACATTATATATACTCCAAAAACGTGGGTCGACCCCAACCCCTCTGCTTCCATCACAGATCTCAGAATAATTCCCATTCGGGTCGCCACCAAAATATGTCGGATCGGGTCAATCTTCAAAACGGTTCAAGAATTCGAGACAAACTTAACAGTATGCTTTTCCACTTCATTTTCTTGTGGAAGAGTACATTTGGTGCTGAAGCTATATGTCTTTGATCACAGAATGATAAATAGTGAATGATACATAATACTGACAGTGGCTCTGGTGATTAAGTTCTCCTAATACAACAGTCTAGTGTCATTCTTTGTCAAATCTAAAGTGAAAACCTTCTCCTATGTCTGAACTTTATGAAAGTTGATTAATGAATGTTTTTACATTACCATTTACTGCAGTTCTTTTCTTTGCTATCACATCATTTTCCGAACTGCTATGTGTTCTTTATGCATTCGCCTTTCCGAAACTGTCAACTGTGAAGTATTATCATTCAAAGGCAGCCTTAGAAGGATCAAAAACTGTTGCGGCTGACCTTTCTTCTGGTGGCATTCAAACAATACCAAGCCAAGTATATCCCCTCCTTCATTTAATGTTTATAGGACAAAATAATTTCACGAGATTGTCAATCCGCTGATATAATCTTGGAATTTTGACAAGATGAAGGAAGATCCAAAACTACTAGAGCGTCTGACAAACAAAGAATTAATTTTCAGAACATAGATTATGCAACTGACCTCTTTCTAAAATATGTGCTGACACAGTCAATTTTCCCGGGATTCTTATCTTAAGATAATGGCTATCATAGCTTGGTTTCATGGTAACTGCTTGAATATTTGTTTATTTATTTATTTTCAGTCTTTTTTTAAGGTGATGTTATTCTTATTGCTCTCTGACAATACCTGTAGATATATAAACTCAACCCCCAAATCCGGCATTGTGGTTAAGATACAATATCTTAACCACTGATCCACAAGTATAAAGCAATTTAAACATGCTATATGGTAGACCAAACTGAAACTATTTCTCTTATTATGCATAGGATTTCTTTATTTTTCCATGCAACTCATTGATTGCTTATGGTCTTTCAGGTATGTAGTTGTTCTAATTGCAATGTATAATGTGTAGGATCTGGTTGGAAGATATGTCCCCCTCATAAAAGGCCTAATGATAAAGTCACGAAAGGGCTTATTGATCTCGATTATTTCTCGTATCTTATTTATTCCGGCATTCAACTTCACAACCAAATATGGAGGTCACGGTTGGATGCTCATGTTGACATCCCTTTTGGGATTGTCCAATGGTTACCTCACTGTTTGTTTCATGACTGCAACACCCAAAGGTTACAAGGTTGGTTACTCTGTATAACCTTGACAATTATCATGTCCAAAAACAATCTGTTTAAGAAGAAAAGAGAAAAAAATTCAAATGACTCTTAACTTGTATAGAAACTTATGAGGTTTTTGTTTTGTAGGGACTGGAACAAAATTCCTTGGGGAATTTGCTTGTATTATTTCTTCTTGGAGACATATTTGCAGAGGTAATGCTGGGTTAGATGTGGCTCATAGGCAACATTTGGCGAGATGATACGCATTTTTAAATCACGAATTGGAGCATCTTCTGTCAAAAAGGAAGTCTGTTTTGTTTATAATTAGGAGTGATTTATCACACGACAATGAAATGGAAGCTTGGAAGATGTAATTAGCTGCAGTGCCTCCTGGACAGCATACTTGATTGAAACTGGATTCTACAGTCATGTTCCATGTACATGAATAATGTGAAGACAATGGCATTTCCACACCAACGGCTGGGTTTCACTTTACTTGTCATCATTTTACTGTATAATATATTTGAATTCTTCCATTTATCAAAGTGGAAAGATCAACTTTGAAGGTGGCAGGGAATGACCAGTGGATTCAGTAACTTGGTTGAACAAGAACCCATAGTTCCATATAGCCTACTTCTATGTGAGAGAGATTACATGTTGGTTCTAACAAAGAAGGCTTATCCAAGCTACATGAATCTAGTCTTGCCATTATACTCTTATCCTTGCCAGGGCCATATCCCATTTAATTATGAGCCATTGCCTAAACTGTAATTTGTCCACTGCTTAATATACATGGTTTAAACATCTCTTCTTAAGCTCTGCTGCTAGTATATGTAGATGTTTGATTCAGATTAGTTGGATAAAGTCCATCTATAAAACTGAAAGAAGGGATTGCCTTTTCTGTGAGGGAGAGGAAAAAAGGGGAGGCTCAAATCAAGCAAAAGAATTTTCTGGTGGTTTGTCCTGTTTTTCATCTGCAATTAGGAAACCCATTAATACATTTTGAGCTCTCGCAAATCTCAATCACTTCTTATTTTGGGGGGTTGGGTTGGTTTGGTAATAGAGCGAAGGATTTCCAAGATTAAAGACTTTACCCAGAGATTTCTGAAATCTGTCTTCTTGGTTTCTCATGTAAAGGATTACATAAATGAGGGATAAAAAATTTCAAGTGACTTTGAAGAATCTGATCTCGCATCAGTTCTCAATTCAAGGTAACTCTACTGAACAGATTTTTGACCGTTCAAGAAGTCACAGTGGTTCGGATGTGCAGGTGAACAGAGCCCTTTTCCCGACTTCCTTCTGCAGTAATCAGCACGTGAGATGCTTATCTAAGATAGCTTCAGATGCTTAAGAACGTATTCATTTCTCTAAGGAGATGGAGACATAGCAAGTACGCAATTTATACTTATTAATTTATTAATATATCTACTAATGTGGCCCTTCCCGTCGGGACTCCTAATCATTTAAAGGATATCTTCCATCAGCACCTGAAGAGCGGAAACAGTAGACTCCGTTGACCTCCTTCGTAGCATTCTGGGCATTGCTCCGTTCTTCAGTTAATCAAGATCAGAGACCGAGAGAGGATCGAAGATCTTATGTGATCCAAGCATCTCACATCACCAATTTTTTCCAGAGAGGTTAGTTTCTGCATTCTTTGCTCTCTAATAGATTGTTTTTACCCTCCCAATTTCCCCCTTTCTCTGAATGATGATATCCTTTCTGTTTCTTGTTAATTTATGCATCATTTATAGTTGAAGACTTAAAAGTAGTTCTTAGTTTCTGGAGAAACCCAGCTTCTACTTTGTGTTAAGTCAACTATTTACAGGGATGGTTTTGAAACAGAGTTTCTCTTTCTTTCTGTTACTCTTCTATTCTCTATCAGTTAATTTATTTGTTTTTTCCCATCCCCCTAAAAAAAGAAATAACTTCATCTGTTCACTCAAAAGTCTTTCTTTTAAAGGATGGTGAATATCATTCAGAGAAGTAACTTCATCTTTTAATTCAAAATTGGTAATTTGTTTGCTTTGTTTGTAGAATACTTGAAAATGCATTTTGTGATGTCCAAATAACTGTTGTAATTCATTTCTAATATGAATTTTGCTTGTCATGGAGATTAATAATGCATAGCACTTAATGGGGCATATACCGTGCATTACTAGTGATTTATCAGCCAATTTGGCATTTGATTTATGTGACCTGAAGGAAATGAATTTGCAAAGCTTTGTTGCATCATATTCAGGTTTGTATGCCAAAAAGCTTGATGCATTTACTAAATGGTAGTTTACAATGATAGATTTTTATTGGGAGAAAGAACGCTACCTGGTCACGTGGCCACTGCATCAGTTCCTGGGCCAGTGGGAGTGCATGCACAAGCATCCAACTAGGGGGCAGAAGTGTCTTTTTGAAGTGTCCTGTGTCTAGGCATTATGAACGCAATTGGGTAGCATTCTTTTCCCTATTGTTATTTTATGAAATGGACTTCTAGATCTAGGGTTTTTTAGTTAAGATTTCTAGATCTAGGTTGTACCGTTGTAGCCTAATGGTATGTTGTAGCAGGGCCCTCTGATTCTGATATATGGCCTATGAATATGAGACTTCTACCTAAGATTTGTGGCGGGATGTGGCTAGTTACAAAGGTGCCCTTATTAACATGAAATGAAGTATCTAATCATATGAATTTTCCATTCTAATTTTACTCCATATTCCAATGCAATATCCTCTTCCCCTTTCTAAACTGAGGAAGCTGCTTCATAAGAGTTGCCTAAGACTTCTAGTCGAAAAGTTGGCTAAGACTTCTAGTATTATGCATCTAACTTTGATCTGTGCATTGCTTCTGGGTGTGTTTGAAGTTGAACAGTAATGATGGCAACCGATGGAGATGAGGCTCCACTTAAACTTGAGGTTTGTGATTTAAAAAACTTAGTTGTTTGAGAAAAAAGTTGCTTTATGCTGGTAGATGAACTTTTTGGACATGGAGTGTTGCATGGTAATGAATTCTTTGAATCAATTTCTGATACCCATTTTCTTTCATCATTAGGGCAAGCATACTGCAGTGCTAGTGTGCTGGATTCTTGGTAATGGATGCCTTTTCGCATACAATAGTATGATGACGATAGTGGATTACTACACCAAGTTGTTCCCGGTATTTGGTCCTTTTCAGCTTCTGATTCTTTGTTTATGATTTATGCCATGGAATTGTCTACTTGACTGATTATATGGTTGTGGCTTTGTACTAGATGTAAACGATGCACTGTTAGTCTTTGTGCACTTTCAGGGCTCCTAATCCTAGCTCTTCTAATACTGAGACTCCATGAACTAGCAGCTGGGTTACGTTGTAGTGCTGGTTCATTTAAACCAAGGTGGGAATGAAGCACATAGGATCAGGTCAGATGGGATGAGGCTGGGAATAGCCAACCTGAATATAAATTGGTTTTAGATTAAGCAATCTTAACGTAAGAAAAATACACATGTTAGCCCCTCTCTTTGCTGATCCATCTTTTTTCTGTCAATGTTGAAAACCAGCTTAACTTTGATCAAGAATCATCCAATCTGATCCCGAACCCAGCTCCAACTGGTTCTGATTTCTCAGCCAGAAACCTGGAGGGAAGCAGAGTTTTTTTTTTTTTTTTTTTTTTTTTTTTTGGGGGGGCGGGGTGTGAGGGATTGCTGTGAACTGATTGGCTTCCTGGGTCAAGAATCACCATCAAAGTCTAAAGCTGCTGGCATCCAGTGTCATCTTTATTTATTTCTTCCTGATTGGGTGCCTAATGATAGTTCAATGGCTCAGTCAACCTAAGATATCCTTAATGGTTCTCGTTTATCAATGATGTGAGTCTCCCTAGATAGAAACCTCCAACAAGAACACATCCTCCAATTCAATATATTCCTATTTTGTGGGTTAGGAGGACCTGGAAAATGTTGTGTTTGCCATATTTCAAGTGTATTTTATTATAGGTTCTATATCCAAGGAAGCCATAGAAAGTGGATGTGTATAAGAAATCATGTTCTTCAAACTCTATCTTACTGTATTTCCAACCAACAGCCAAATACTAGGTTGTGCTCCCCTCCCCAACAAAAAAAGGGTGAGACGTGGAGGGAGGGGGTGGGGAGGGGGTTGATGGTCAGCTTGTTTTGCTTTGTTAATGATCCCCACACAATTTCACCTGTTTTCTTAAATGAATCTGTTGGCGTCTTCATTATAAGCCAGTGTCTCAGTCACCATAGGTGATAGATGACATTTCTATCAATGAGAGTTTCACAGGAAGGAAGATATTCCTCCCACTGTAAAAATGAACGTATTAAAATCCCAATGTACTGAATAAGTCCGACATCTAAGAAACCCGTTGATCAACTGAACAATACTAGAAACCATTTGATGTAATTCCATCATAATCGCACTTCAATATATGAACTCGTAAACATATAGAAGATACCTAAAATGTAAATACCCATTTTTGCTATCTTGGCTCTACTACTAAATGGCTTTTTAGTTTGACCAGTATAGAGAAAGAGTTGGTGAGCAATTTTCTCAATCCACTAGTCCCTAGCAACTAATTGAATATAGGAAGATGGGGTAAAATGGTAAAGTGACTTTAGGGCATAACTACCATTTGCAATATTTTCTTAAAGTATGCATTGTTTCTCCCTAACTCATTTAACAAAGTTGCCACCTTGGTTTCTTGCTTTTCCTATGCAGCACTACCACCCTGCAAGGGTACTTATCCTTGTGTATCAGCCTTTTGCTCTTGGAACACTGACCCTACTAGCATACAATGAGGCAAAGATCAATACTCGAAGAAGGAACTTAACTGGATATATCCTTTTTTTCATAAGTTCTCTATTGGTTATAGTTGTAAGTATGTGTGTACCTATGTTTTATTTTTATCATCCAAGATATTCTAAAATTCTACCAGTTAGATTTGGTAATTCACATTTAATGCATTTCATCATTGCTTAGAGCACATCATATTTTTTTCCATTCTGTGATAGTTGGATTTAGCCACATCAGGAAAAGGAGGACTATGGACTTATATTGGTATCTGTGCCGTCATGGGAGCCTTTGGGGTTGCTGATGCTCATGTCCAGGGTGGAATGCTTGGGGACCTCTCCTTCATGCATCCTGAACTCATCCAAGTATGGAGGTTACCAGTTTAATGATCTGCAATAAATCTTACCTAAGTTTATCACAACATATTGTCAGAATTGCAAATGTTTTTGTAAATCCTGCAGTCTTTTCTTGCTGGTATGGCTGCATCAGGGGCTCTAACCTCCGCCCTGAGATTGATCACAAAAGCAGCATTCGAGAGTTCTACGAATGGTCTCCGGAAGGGTGCTTGTACGTAACATATCTCTTAATCATAACTTCATTGCCCTAGAGTGGTTGAACTAATTCATATTGAGATTACAATAAATTTATAAAGGACTTGGTGTCTATTTTCATTGAAGAGTATGAGTTTGGGAACTTTGTTAAGGAAGTTAGTTACCATGTTTCAGAATTCTTCATTCAGGAATCTAATTTCATTGTTATGGTTATTGGGTATTCATAGAAGATGCTTAGGCTTATTTGGTGTACCCAATGTTACTTTGTATACTTTTTAATGCATTGATCTGAAGAAAACTAGTATATTTACATATCTCACGGATATATGTGTTTGAAACACTACCTTTTAAATTTATTATTACTAATGAATATTTTGTTACTCCCTCTGCAGTGTTATTCTTTTCCATTTCATCACTTTTTGAGCTGCTATGTGTTATTCTCTATGCATTCGTCTTCCCCAAATTACCGATAGTAAAGTACTATCGTTCAAAGGCAGCATCTGAAGGGTCAAAAACAGTTTCAGCTGACCTTGCTGCTGGTGGAATTCACATAAAAACAGGTGAAGGAATATATTCCAGTTCTCTATCAACTGACATACAACATACGCAACTTTTGGAATCTCTGCACGCTGCAGAAGACTCTGAAGTATTGGATCGTCTGAGCAACAAACAGTTGCTTTTTAAGAACATAGATTATGCAATTGACATCTTTCTGATATACGTAGTGACACTGTCAATCTTCCCTGGGTTTTTATCTGAAGATACTGGATCTCATAGCCTGGGTTCATGGTAAGTCCCCCCTTACAAACTTTTTGTTCTCGGGATTAGTCCACTGATTATTTATTTATCTATCTCACTGATTTTTCAACAATTAAATACTAGGAATCGCATTTAGTTATCAGAAGTCCCAAAAAGATAAAATGGTCTCCATATTAATTTTTGTTATTTCTTATTATGGACATTCATTATTATATCTTGAATACAGAGCAGCTACTGTGATGCCATTCGATGAAATAAGTTTCTTGATTTACTGAATAACTTTGATATCCTTTAAGCACCCTTCTTAAGTTATACTTCATTTGAGAAGCTTGATGTTAAGCTTCCCATTATTTCTAAAACTTCTGATATGCTCAACAGGTTGACAGCTTAAGAAAGCAATTGCTTCACAAAGGGGGTTTCCCTAGGCAAAATATCCAACTTCTTATTGACAAGAATGATCTCCTGAGCCCCTTCTCTCCCCACCCCCACCCACCCCCCCCCACAAAAAAAAATAAATTAAATATATAAAATGCAACTTATGTGTGGTATCTGGTTGTTTTTCAGGTATCCACTTGTTCTGATTGCTTTGTATAATGTCTGGGATCTGGTAGGAAGATACATTCCCCTCATAAAAATCCTAAAATTGGAGTCTAGAGAAGGCCTAATGATTGCAACTCTTTCTCGTTTCTTACTCATCCCTGCGTTCTACTTCGTTGCCAAATATGGAGATGAAGGATGGATGATGATGCTGACATCCTTCCTGGGATTAACCAATGGTTACCTGACTGTCTGTGTCCTCACTGCTGCACCCAAAGGCTACAAGGTTGGTTAGTTTACTTGGATTATCATCCTAAGTTCTGAAGTGCTCCATTGGATGGTTTTTTTTTCTTTTCTTGTTTTATCTTACTGAAATTTCTAAGATTTCTATTTTGTAGGGCCCAGAGCAAAATGCCTTGGGAAATTTGCTTGTATTGTGCCTTCTTGGAGGTATATTTTTAGGTATACTGCTTGATTGGTTGTGGCTGATAGGCAAAGGCTGGTGAGATTAGCTTCTAAACAAATCATTATAGCAACTTTTGAAGATGGCAAGTCTTTGTTCCTACATTGTGCAAGAAATACAAATACTTCCACTTGGCTTTTGGGGGAGAAGAATGAGCAACAGCACTGTTTGATTAGAAAATGAAAATCTAGTTGCATATAAGGTCTTCATTTTATTATTCAAATTGTTGAAAAATAATTGTATGCTTCACTATACGAATGACTATTGTACTAAAAAACACAAGGGGAGCTTACATAAGAACAACAAATTAAAGTGAGAAGAGGGAAAAAAAGACAATGCACGCAATTTAGAGTGGTTAGGCAATCTTTCCTATATACTACCGACCATCAAGTCGCACTCACACACTTGGCTTACTACAATTGTGGTTTATTTTCCCCAATCACGACACACTCTTTTAAGTGTTTCAGCCAACAACAATAACAACAAATGAGTCCCAACTTAATGAGGTTGACTACACTCAAGTGTCTCGGCTAACACTCAAACCTTATAACAATAGATACCCCACTACAACTATTTAAAGAGTGATTTGAGTCTAACCACTCAAGATACAAAGCCTCTAAAATGCAAGATTTACAGAGATAAAATCTCAAACAAAAAACCCCAAGAAAGGTAAAATATCAAGTGGAAAAACAGATCTATGATTATCAAAACAAGATATGTAAATTAAAGCACAAGGGGCGATTCTAAAAAACCTTTTAGAACATGAATAAAAGATGAAATTGTTGGTGTACAATGTCTTATATTCCGTCACAGTTTAATCCAGGGAATACTGGTGTGGGCGCCTCGACAAGACGTAGGTAGAATCTCATCCCACTAAGGACGTAGGTAATCTTGTCAAACCTCGTAAACCCGTGTGTTATTTTTTCTAGTTTTTCTATTATCTTCTGCATCGTTTGAGGGTTAAGTTTCTACAGAAACGATGCCCCAGATTCTCATTAAAAACAAAAAGTCCCAAAGTCCTATATCTATAGGTCAAGCAATCCCTTTTGAAAAACTAACCCTTGAAACTCAAAAGGCTCATGAAATTACTGTATACATAGAAGCAGGATTCCAAATAACATGCACTAGTCCCTTCGACCCATGATTCTCTCTAAAACCTTTATTATAAATCTCTCTCTCTCTAATAAAGAGGGTAAGAGGATGACTTTACGACCTCACATGAATCCATATGGATAAAGCCATCATCTTCGATCGAGGATTTAATCATGTCCTTTAGATAAGATCCATTTCTATGTCTCATGTCATTTTTTTAATGAAGAAATCCTTTATCAAAAGCCAAGGTCAGGATTCTCCATAATCCATGATCAATGGTCTAGATCACATGCTTTCAGGTAAGATCCATTATTCATATCTCATACAAGGCTTGAATCAAAATCCATCGTAAATGATCTCTGATGAAGGATTTAGATTGTGATCCTTAAATTTATATCTATGATCCATGTCCTATATCATGGTTGATGAGGGTAGATAGTTAATCAAAGGCTTGAATCATGATTCATCTTAAAAGATTCCTAATCAATAGTCCAGATCATATTTTTTCAGTTAAGAACCATTATTATATGTCACATACCATGTTTGATGAGGATAGATCATTGAGCAAAGGTTTAGATTACTATCCATCATTAAAGATCATTTATCAATGGTCTAGACTATATATTTTCCAGTAAGATCCATTATCTATATCCCATTTCATGTCAGATGAGGATAGATCGTTGATCAAAAACCCAAATCAGGATCCATCTTAAAAGATCCCTAATCAAGGTTCAAGGTTATGTTTCTTTAATTAAAAGCTATTATATCACATATATCATTTTGATAAGGAAGCTTTATAATGAATCATGATATAGGACTTTGATCAACAATGTATCTTCATCAAGCATAAGATGCGAGATGGATAGTGACCAAAATTTACTTGAAGAACATGGTCTAAACCCTTAATCAAGGATCTTTTATGTTGAATCATTATCCGGGCCTCTAATTAATGATATATCCGTATCAGACATGATATGAGACAATAGTCATAGATCTAAATTGAAGGAAGATAATCTAGACCCTTGATTAGAGATCTTTTATATATAATGGTTCATGATATGAACCTCTTAGTTGTAATGTCAATCACACCAATAAAGAAAAATAAGTCATCCATGTTCATAAAGCTTCCATGAACTATTACTATAATGCCCCTATGAGAGTTCTTACATAAACTACAACCTACTTTTACTTTGGAATGAGTTTGTAGCTCAATGGAAGCTACCAATTATAGGTCTAGGGTAAGAGGCAGGGGGTCATGTGTTTGAACCCCACTCCCCCACTTCCCCACTCCCCCCTTGCCTATGGGCTCTTTAACTCCAGGCTTAGCCAGACAGCTTAGCCTTGTTTGGCTCAAGGAAGGTTAGGCTTGGCCCTTTGTGATCATTAAGCTATTTGGTTTGCCAAAAAATAATTATTTTTTTATAGATAGTCTAAAGAGTGTTGAACTTATGACCTCTTAGTTGTAAAGTGTTGGTTGTTTCCAATTAAGCAATTCCCTTGGGATTAATAACTAATTTTGAAAGTCTACCATCTCTCCCTTTTATTTATAAACTTTCACATTACTTTCTTAAATTTTCAATGTGGGATTAAAAATGAATACATTCTCTTAGTCATTTCTCATTTCTTAAAGAAAACTTTTTTTTTTTGTCGCACATTTAATAGAAGGTATGGATAACATTACATTCCAAACCACTTATACTACTTTTTATTTTGGTCTATATGTATATATAAAAACTCTCTCTCTCTCTCTCTCTCTCTCTCTCTCTCTCTCTCTCTCTCTCTCTCTCTCTCTCTTCTCTCTATATATATATATATATATTTATATATTGCTAAAATATTAACAAAGTATATTAAATAAATAAGGAAGCATGTAAGAGGATTATAGTCCAAGAAATCCCAAACTTTACAATACAAGGAAACTTGATTCTCCACCTGTGCCATTGCCATCAAGAGAGTAAGAAAATCCAAGTCTAAGCTTAGGAATATCAAGTCTAGTATGCTCCCCAGCCTAGGCCTTGCCATAATTAGTAAATTTGCATATAATACACATATTTTTGTCGTATTCGAACGTTCAATCAAAAAGTTGCAATTTAGCGTATCAATCCAAAAAAAGGGTTTTATACGCGTATTCTATAGACACCTGTGTTATACACAAATTAAACTTAAGGAGGATTTGGGCTGGTTGAACTAAACTTACACCCTTATTAGAATTTGAAGGGTACGGAAAAGGTGGTTAAAGCTCTTTTAGCTTGGTTACAAGAAGAAAAACTTTTAAATATATTTTGAAAGGACAAAAATTATTAGAACAATCCAAACTACATGACTAGGGTATGGACTCAAAATTTGTTGATAACTATATCCTAAGGTTTCTATTCACATGTGAAATTTTAGTTAAAATAGAGTTTGTCACGTGAAAAAAAAATGTATCATTTACCAAAATAAAAAAGAATAGGGTTTTGAAATTTTAGGCCTGTGAAGAGTGGAAAAAATAGTTGAATTTCATAATAGCATGAACATACATGTCAATTCCTTGGTGGCTTTGATAAATTTTAGAGAGAGAAAAAAAAAACCCCCTCAAATGAGTTTTTTCCCAATTAAAAAAAAGAGGGGGGGGGGGGAGGGGAGGGAGGGGTGGAATTGGGAGGGAGAGGCTTAATTCCTATAAGGAGTAGCTAAAAACCGGATTAGGAACAGCGTTTTCGAATTGAGAATGTTTGGATTTAAATTGCTGTTTGGTGGGGCTATCCCAAGTGGGCAGACATGATTTGATCTTCTGCCCATTTTCAAGGCTAGCATCACCATATGAATGGTGTATAAGATGGGGTGAGATTGTTACCTACAGGAGAGGATATCTGTACTCGGTTAAAACCACAAAAGTAGTAGATAGAAGAAGATATCTAATTGTTCTCTTCTCTAGTTGTTGGCACTAGTTTTAGTTGAGTTTATATCCTCTGCACGGACGTTCCCAAGACTTATATGAGAAGATCCAACACCTATCCCATTTTCTGTCATTACAAGGATGATGTGAGGATTTAGATCCTCTTTAGCCAAAGAGGAACCAACAAGACACAAGAGAGGAGAGAGCAAGTGAAACAGGAGAGAGACAATAAGAGAGAGAGAAATGGAAAAAGATCCTCTCCAATTAATTGGGTGCGCCAATTAGCAATCCAAAGGTTGGGGAGGATCTAGGGATACATGCCCAATGTATTGGGATCCATGTCTGAGTCTTCCCAATCCTTGGATCATTAGTTGGGTGCCCAATTAATCGAAGAGGAGCTGAATTCAAGAGAAACCAAGGTATCCCTCTCTCTCTCCCCTGTCTTTCTAATCCCTCTCCAACCATTCCTGTGGAGAGGATCTAATTACAGCAAGTAAAGAAGAGTATACATGGAAGTAAAAGAGAGAAGTTGAATCTCAAATATACGTCCATGTGAACGTATGTGCAACGAATCCAAATTGGCTTTAGTTCTCCCAAGGACCAAAAATACACGAAACCTGATATTTTAAGCAAGGTTGGGCAATCTATAGAGACATGCATGGGCGCTGATCATAGAAACCACTGTTTAAGTTAGTTTTCTTTCTTTAAAACCAAATATCCCCATCTGAAATTCTCTCAGTTACACTTAACCGTTAGAGGTTCAACTCAATCTTTGAAATTTCTTCAACCTCTCTGTTCTCTAACACCTCTCTCATTTCACAGATACCATTATTATCCAAAACTCAAAGAGATTCCCAGTCTTTTTTTTTTTCTTTTCTTTTCTTCTTCTGATTTCCTTCCTTGTCGTGTCATTACAAACTACTAAATCTTCCTTGCTTTCACTCCACTCCATCCTTTCAATACTAAGCAAATGGGTTTGGCTTTATATAGGAGAAAGAATTCTCTCAAATCAAAACTTCCCAGAAACCTGGTTGAATTGCATGCTTTACTTGAAGATTTCTCTGTGGCAAATTCCTTTCATCGTTTGTATATATACACATAACTCCATAAACCCATGATCTAAGATTTTCTTTTCGCAAAGGTAAAGTAGAGATTTCTCTTAATCTGTTCTTCACATTATCTTAAAACTTCTCTTTGATTCTTTGATTCTTTGTTTCTTCTCTCCCCCATTTTTTGAAATGATTGTTAATTTTTCAAATATTTTGAGGAGCCAAAGGGTTCTAAATCAAAAACCAATTGTTGTTTTGTCAAGAAAATTACAAAAAGAAACCTATACTCAAGTCAAATGGGAAAACCCAGATATTGGATGGGCAAAACTGAACTTTGATGGATCTTCCAAAACTAAAACATCAAGCATAGGAGGTGTTTTCAGAAATCATAAAGCAGAATTTCTTCTAGGTTATTCAGAATCCATTGGGAAAACAACAAGCATGGTAGCAGAATTAACGGCGCTACGCCGTGGGCTAGAGTTGGTACTGGAAAATGGTTGGTATGATGTATGGCTGGAAGGTGATGCTAAGGCTTTGGTGGAGATAATCTCACAGAGGAGAAGATTCAGGTCAGAAGAAGTTCAGAGACATGCAAGCCATATCAATTTGATCATACCTGAGTTGAACAACTGCTACATGACTCACATTTACAGGGAAGGTAATAGGGTTGCTGATAAGCTTGCCAAGATGGGGCATCATTTGGATAAACCATGCATTTGGAGGGACAATCCTCCAGAGGAGATTCTACGCATCATGCATGAAGATGCCCAGGGTAAGAGTGTCCCACGTAGGAGATAATTGACCCAATTAATTGTAACATTACTGTAATTATTTTTTTTTTGGGGGGGGGGGGGGCGTCTTGCTCCCCCACTTTATCTTACAGGTTAATTTATTTTTTTGTTGTATATATATATATATATATATATATTTAGGTGGGTGGAAATGCATGTAAAGGTCCTACCCAAAAAACAAAAAATGCATGTAAAGGACTCAACCTAAGTTGGATACTTGGCTGTATATGTTAGGGGTTTTCTTATTGTCAAATTGCTTGTATATATCTATACTTTTTTATCTTTTCTATATAGCATAAATTTTATTTTTTTCCAATGAAGGTATATACTATCATTTCACATGCATACTTGAAAAATGTATCAAACAATGACATTTTTTAATAAAATAACATGATGATAAGTCATTTTTAAATGCATCATAACGCAACAACAATACCGTAAAATAGATTTTTTTTTAGGTTGCTCCATTATTTTATTTATTTATTATTGTATATGTGTTTGTGTAGAATGCATGTAAAGGACTCAACCCAATTGGCTATTTGGCTATATATATGTTTGAGAATTTCATATTGACACGTCAAATGATTTGTAATCATACTTTACAACAAGGGTATATAGTATATACTATCATTTCACATGTACATTAGAAAAAAAAAATATATGTTTAGAAAATGAGAACTTTTGATAATGGCAAAATGATAGTTACTTTTAAATTACTTTTGAAAACCCTTTTCCACCCATATCTTAAAGATCTTTTCGGAACAAGATAAGGGGTAGTTAAATGAATGTGTCAAATTCTAAATACACCTATATAGGTATCATTTAGACGAAAAGGTTAAGAACAAGAAATTTTTTCCACGCCTACGAGAAGCAGTATTTTCCATGCCCTTTTTTTTTTTCGGGGTGATGGGGGAGTCAGTTTCAACCTCCAAGCAACCTTGTAAAACGTATGTTTTCAGTTTCAACTTCCAAGCAACCTTGTAATACATTATCAGCAAACCATATCTGCCAAGCAACCACATGTGCTGAAAAAAAAAAAAGCATTCCAGTTAAGAGCAATCTGTATGGAATACATAAGAAGTGACGATCGATTATTTAACAAGTTATCATGTCTATTGCTACCACATTAATAATAGTAAGGATAATACATCAACATATAAAACATTTTGGATACACCATCTCAACCCATGGCTTCCCATTGCACAAAAGTTGCCAAATGAATCTAAAAGCCATGTAATTATACACATATTTTTGGATGGTATAATAGTACTCGAGCAGAGTACATGCATGGCATGTGGGTATGTAAATAAATAATAAGCAACATATATAATAAGCCTATACAATATTGCTTCCAACTGTCCAACAAAAATTATATCCAAGTTGCATAACTTAAGTACTGGAGAGTACATAGCACACAAGTTTTCATTTTCATTCTCTTGAGATTATTAAGCTTGAATTCGCATCAATTATTTTATTTTCATTAAAAAAAAAAAAAAAAAACATCAATCGTTCTAAGAAAGATACAACATAATTATGAGATACCACTTAAATAAAGGTTTTGCACAATAAATTACTTATCCTAAAAGACAAATATAAACTAATTGGACATTGATAAAGGATTTGCACAATTCCATCACTAGACTGAGTTGTAAAATTAATTATGGGAACATTATCCTACTTGGACATATTATATTGGGAGGGCTATTAATGTTGATGATTTATTGGGCCATAGTTTTATCGGTCTACTATAAGTGGAATAGCCCTAGCCCAATCCATTGTGAGAATATATTATGATCAAAGGGGCTTTATATATATAGTGCTAATGGTCCTTACAGCCACCGCTTACCTTTTTGGAAAGCATTAACTCACCTCACAAGAGTTGGTGCGAGAGAGAAATCCAAAGGTAAAAGGCTACAGAAGACCATAGCAAGGGAATTCCTCCGTGTAGTTCAACTCTGTTGCCCTCTAGAAATTATTCATCTGTGCTTTAGGATCTACCCTTCGCATTATAGGTATGTCAATTTACCTATTATTTTGATTCATTGTGTTTTAGTCACTGTGAGGGATCGAATTCTCGTTTTAATCATCCATATTTCCCAACAAGATAAACCCTAACCCAACTGTGAGTCCCCTTAGCTAGGCCCAACCCCGCACCGACCTTGACTTAGGGCTTGAAAAATCCAATCTTAACCCGCCTTCAGGGCCAGGCCAGGTTGACCCTAATTGGCCCTGAGCATGGAGAGGGGAAAGAGAGATGCAGGGGGGTGGGGAAGGGGGGCAAGATGCGAGGTTTGGCAGGCCAGGGAGAAGAAGAAGAAGAAGATAGGACTAGGCTCATCCCAAGACCTCAATCCTGGCCCGGTTCAACCCTAACTAAGGACAAAAAATTCTCAACCTAGTTCGCTCTCAGGGCAAGATATCTCAGCCCAAGCCCTATTTGGGCTCTGGGTGTGCTCGGGCCAAAGTTGTACCCCTCATGACTTTTGCTTTTGGATTATGTTTTGAAAAATATTCCTTCAGTCATTGATCAATAAAATTTATTTATTTGCTAGTAAATTGGAATTTACTTGTAGGACCAAGAAAGAAGCAAGTTCCTAATAGAGACATAGAGTTATCTAACCACAAAAATTGCAGCCCGAACATAAGAGGACAGTAGACCCTTGGCCTGTGGCCCTCAGTAGGATTGAATAGCAAAAAAAAAAAAAAAAAAAGAAAGAGTACTTTCAAGATCGTGACAGCCCATTTAACCATTCAACTATTCAAGTACTAGATCTACAAGCGCATTCCCAGAAATAAAAAATATTCAGAAATCAAAGAAAATAAAAACAGATCCAAATTGAAGTGTTTTTCAGTTTTTGTACCACAAATAGAGTTTGAACTTCGAACGAAACCTGACCCCAATTTGAGAATTGAGCCTTTATATCACTAAATTCATGAGTGCGCTTTTCATAGATGTTCTCATGCCACACATCTATGAAAGATCAAAATTGCCACACATCTCACTCTCTCTCTCCCTGCATTACAGTTGGGGCCTTAAAGATACTATTTAGGGGATCTGGATCCTCTCCAACATGCCTAGCACCCCAGTGCATATCGAATGATTGGAAAGACTTAGACACCCCAGAACCATCCAACCGTCTGATTCACATTGAGCACGTTGGGGTATTGGAGAGGATCCTGATGCCAATTCAGGGGGGTGTAATCGGGTCTGGGCCAAGCCGGGTTTTAAACTTCTGCCCAAACACTATGTCTCTTTAACCCAGCAAGGCCCATTCAAGCCCGTTGTTGAGCCAGGTATTTAAGCCTTATCAGGCTCATCCAAGCCCAACCCTCTCTTGATGGAGCCTGGCTGTGATGGACCAGGTTAGTCATAACAATTTGCAATAATGTCAGGAAAAAGATACTCAGGATTCTTTTAAATGCCTTCTCACGTAAATGGGGGCCCACAACACTCTCTCTCCTCTGAAAACTCCCTTATGGGACAATTTGTACTGGGTTTTTCCACACGTCGTGGGAACACCCTCTCCTAATTATATATTATATTATTTATTTATGCTTATTATTTATAACTGGATAAGAGATTGCTACGTGCTTGCGTGGTCACTGCATCAACACACAGACCAATGAGAAGCCACACAGAGGAATCCTCAATGAATGAGGTTAGGCGCACTGCAATCTTTTTCTCCCACCCTTGTCTGAGTATAAACACACGCAAACGGGTAGCATTCTTTTTCCCTATATGATTATAGGAGATGTGTTTTTCGCCCAAAAACATACCCTTGCATCCAGACACATGGGATTGTAAAATAATCATCTCGCCCCTTTGATTGACGTTGGGTCATTAATTTGCTTCCTGGTTCACTTTTCACTTTGTAAAAATAATAAATAATTAGAAGAACCATAACAACGTCGAAGTCGAACAAACCATAACACAGTATTATGAACTTATAAACTATAAAAGGGCTGATAGTACTTGATTAATATTTAATCAAACTGTACAACTGTACGAGAAAATAAGCAAAAGTACTGAGAATTTCGCTGTGCAGTACAAGATCTAGGAGGGTTTACTGTTTGAGGGGATTAAGCAAAATACTGAGAATCAAGGGTGTCGAAGTTCAGCCTGAACCGGTTGGACTGATCCCGAAACGGTGGGTTAGCCCAGATCAAATTGAATCTTCAATGGTTTGTTTTCAGGTTGAGTATTTTAGAACTGGTAGAAATTAAATCCGAACCAGACCAAATAGGTGTAAATATTGAAACCAAAAATCATATCGAACCCAATAAAACCCAAGACCTGACTGATAGTAGCCCGATGAGAAACCAAAAATCCCCAAAAAAAGCAAATTTTTTACCGTTAATTTCATAATGTGTCAAATTAAACTCAAAACCAGATTAAAACCGATATTAGTTTGATTACAGAAGGATGTAAAAAAAAAAAAAAAAAAAAGCGATAAGAAACTGGACCGATAACCAAAACTAACTTTCCGGTTTGGTTTTGGGCCCAATAAATCGGTTCAAATCAACTGAACCGACCGTTTGACATCCTTACTGAGTATTCTAGAAAATTCTGATAGTACACAAAAGCTGATTCCTGATGATTATGGTTTACGGTAAGAAATTTAGAGTTACTTTGGAATTAATTAGAAGCCTTAAGTGAGAGATCGGCTGACAGAGAAAGAAAACAAGTACCTTAGAACCCTGTCCTGCTGGCATAGGAGACATGCAGCTAAAGACTGGGTGTGTAAAAGATGAAATTACTCGCATCTAGGGGTGCTGAAGATGCTGACGCACATCCTCTCATTGGTTCCGCATGTTGATGTTTCTCACACCAGCAGTACAAGGTTCTTACGCCAAATAATATATCATGTAGTACAAGTGAAATACTATGGAGTACTAAATGTACTTAAATGTAGTTTAAATGAAAGTGGTTTGTGGTGATGGTGGTGCTGCTGCCTTATATAAATTAAAGCTGTTTCAGTTCCAATCTTCAACTCTTAAGGTGAGGTAATGAGTTCTATATCCAAATATCCAATAGCACTACGAGGAAGCAGAGAAAGCACCAGAGACACTCACTCTTAAGGTAATGATGACCATCACAAAAGCATCGTTGAGTGCAGCGTTGATGACTACTCCAATCCCTTCCCTCCTCCATCATCTGCTCCATCTATGTCTCTATATATCTATGCAGGGTGGACTGTTTTACCAGCGCTGCACTCAATCATGTTTTTGGGTTCTTCAAGGAAGCAGCAGCAGATCACAGCCATGCCCAACAGGTTCATTTTTCCCTTCCAATCTTCTTGAATTTCTATAATTTTTCCCTTTTATTTTCATCTTATGGACCATTGACCATTTCTCTGTGGTGACCTTTATAGCCGGAGATATTGTTATTTCAGATGAACAAAATGCATGCATTATGAGAAGAATATCCACGTATACATATATTCTGTAAATAAATAAAGGATTTAAAAAATGAGATTGAATAACTAATACTGATAACATACATGTAACATCTACCAGAAAAGAAAAGAAAAAAAAAATGAAGATAAATGCATTTGGTTTGCTTTTGTATCATAACCATTGGGAATGATTCTCTGGGTCTGGTAATTTTTTTGGGGTAAAGAAAAATTTATTCATAAGAAGGTGTATCGCATATGGGTTTCGAATTATAAGTTTCAAGAAACCAAGGAGTGGATGACGGCCAATCAGTTCTACATGTTAAGGACTAACTTTGCTTGGCAAGGGAGTCAGCCAAACTGTTTACTTCTTTCCCTTGTTACCGAAGCAAAAGTGCATGAAAACACGTGCAGAATTCGAAAAGAGTGATGTGTACTTGTGTGGGAAATTCAGGTAATTGTTGTGGAGAATCTAATGCTGGTCAGCTAATTTGAGAGTACTGTTAGTTTCATCAAATGTGTACCTTGGGTTCTAAATTGATCAATCTTGATTTATAAATGAATCTTCTAATTACTGTGTTCTTCTGTTGTGTGTGGTTTGTTCTTCCACCTCTTCTTTTTTTTTTTTTTCACTTCTTAGTACTCTTTAATCTGGTTTGAACTTCCAAGCTAGACCTTCTATGTTATAAAGCAATGAATCCCCTTAAGAGAAGGAGAGAGTTATTATCAGTCCAATTCCGATCCATTTTAAGATTCAAGGGCAAGGGAAACTTAAACTGGATATTGATGAAGAAGAAGAAAAGATCTCTAATATCATCAAATAATGTGAAGAAGCTGCCAAGTACCAATCAATCAGAATCTAAAATTGAAATCTCAGCACACAAGCACTAGTGGGCAAATAGTTATATAGAGATTAGAGACTAATAGGATTCTTGTGTTCTGAGCTGTCCTACAAATAAGCAACACCCCAGGTAGTGCAAATCTTCCTAAGTTTGTCTTTTATAATTTATTTTCTTCCTACTTTTACAAAACAATCAATTTATAGAATATTGGATATAATTAACTAGAATGCTAGTATATGAAATTCTTGTGATGGGTTGTCATAGATTCCCAGTTCTATGAACATTGTAGAGGTTTTGCTAGATATCTCTTCTTAGTCATATTAGGGAGACATAATAAGAAGCCATTGTGCATGCCATGCAGTAGTGAACCAGAGATTAACAAGTCTTGCATGTAACAGATCACAACTGAAAGTAAAGGAAACAATGGCTACGTGCCCTCCTAGTGCTGTTAAGGTTATCACTACATTAAAGATGAAGCTTGAGAGAGAAAGAGAGAGACACGTTAATTTGCAGCAGAGAGAGAGAGGGAGTCACAGAGGAGTTTTACCTGGTTGGGACTCTTGGGAGAGTGGTACGTGAAGGGGTATTTTGGGGAACAAAAAATGCCATCGCAGATTCCGCAATCTGGAATAGAATGATAGATCATTGGGTGTGATGAGAATTGAGATACGTAGTTGAAGGGATTTGGAAAGGCTCAAATCTTAAAATCTAGAGAGGGATTTCTCTCTCTCAATCAATTTCTCTCTCTAAATATGATGATGACGATGATGATGCAAAGTGCAAACCCTCTTCTAAGTCTTACCTTTCTCCAATAAATATATAGTAACTCTAGTCTTACAATGAAAACAATAAACCCTTCTAGCCCTTGTCCTCCTCTTCCTCTGTTTCTCTCTGTTATTCCACTAAAAGGGGAGTAATCTGTCTCTCTCTTGTCGCCTTCTTCCTCAATTTTTTTTTCAGTTTCCTTTTTACGGGTAGGATAAGATCGGCATTTTCCATGGTGGACGACGGGGAAGCTCCGCCGGACCATCTCCGTTGCCGGAGGAGTGACGGTAGAGATTGGAGGTGTTTGATGCCAGTCATGGAAAACAGAAGCGTCTGTGAGTTTCACTTCCATCAGGCTCGCTTGCGTCAGTCCAAGAAGAAGGTTCCTCCTTCTATGAAGCTCAAGAGGAACACCCTCCGGGAGAAAGCCGCCGAAGTTTCGTTCGCGGTCGCCGGAAGGAAAGGTTTTAATTTTCAGAATCTTGGAATTCAGCCGAAGGGTAAGGCGAATTTGGCGAAAGTGTTGAAGAGGACGCGTGCAGTTCGGGTGGCGGACTCTCTGATAAAGATTTTGAAGAAGATGAAGTCGAAAAAGGGTGACTTGCAGTTGGAATTGATAAGGGTTTTTCTGCGGAGGCAAATGGAGAGGAAAAAGAAGCGAACTTCCGAGGGAAGTAACAATGGGAGAGAGTTTATGAGGGACCTGCCCAATGGACTGATGGCCATTTCCCCTGCTCCCGTCAGGGATTTTGGCAATGCTGTTTTGTCTTTCGATGGAAAACTAGGGCTTGATTCTTATGCTTCTTTTACACGACGCTGCTTCCGGTCCAAGAACATTGAGCCTCTACCAGTTGGTCCGTTACAGGTGTCTCCGCTTAGCTCTATCATACTTCTTTGTTATGGGAAAATGCAGATGTTTCTTCTTTCTATTCTTAACATTTTTTTTTTCTTTTCTAGATTCTTCCTTGCGGGAGAAGCATATTGAATTCGAGGAGAGGTGGGAAAAAGATTTGCCATCGGTGCCGAAGAAGTAATGCTGAGAACCTTATTCATTGTTTGAATTGCCGAAGAGAGTCTTTCTGCATAGATTGCATTCGTGAATGGTAACGTTCCTTGGTAAACTCTGGAATGTCTCCCGTGTTCAGGCCTAAATGGTTTAGCTTCAGTTCTTTTAAGGTTCCTCCTTTGAATGCTTTTAGGTTTTCTACTGTCTCCTAGCATTCTATTGCAAAGACATTGTGATTCTGTTTTCCCCTAGAAGGCTAGAACAGCAATTGGGATTTCAAACAATAGTGTCAAACATAGTGGTGCTTTTCAGACAGGTATAATGACCATTGTATAAACTGAACTACCACTGGAGTAAGCTAGAGAAGATATAACATGATAAAATGAAGCGACTTAATTGCAGGAGTGCTGAACCAAAATCAAAATTTGCCAAGTCCACTGGGACTAAAGAAAAGAGATTGGCATATAAATACATATCGAAGTGAACTGTGTGAATCAAAATTGAGTCCTCTGATTAAACTAATAAAGAAAACTATAAAGCATAAATTTTAACAGAAAAATTCATACAATTAAAATATCATCAATTGGGGATTTATGATTAATTCATTTTCTGTCAAAATTAACAGTGCTAAGAGGAGACAAAATGTAAAAAAGAGTCATATTGTTTGTGTCAAAAAGTTCAGCTGAACTTTGGTGATGGGTTTGGGAAATTGGCCTTGACACCTAGTGATGGCAATCATTCCATAACTTGGATGGATTATGCAATTCTCATGAAGTGATTAAATTCATGTTAAGAAGGAAACCAAATTCTTGTGATTTTCTTTGAAGCTATCTCACAGTCCATGAATATTTACATTTATCATTATTGTTATTATTATTATTATTATAATATTTAGGAAAATAATTATTACTACTATTATTTTTTATTACAATTACTTTTGTCTAATTTTACCTGAGATGGGCTGTGACAGTGTTTTCTCTCCCCCTTCCTGCCTTACGTTCCCCCGTCCTGCTCTCTCTCTCTCTCTCTCTCTCTCTCTCGCTCTCCTCCTTCTCCTCCTCCTCCTCCCTGCCTCACCTCTCTGCATCTCCTCCTGCCCTTCTGCATCTTTAACTTGTACGTATGCCCCACCCCTGCCCTTTCCCCTCCTCTGCGAACCCTGCAGCACACCCTGGCCATCTCTCTTTAACCCCCCTGCCTCACCTCTCTGCATCTCCCTCCTGCCCTTCGCATCTTAAACTTGTACACCAGCCCCCACCCCTGCCCTCTCCCCTACGCTGCAAACCCCGCACCATCCTCCCACCTTCTCTGTCTTCCCCCTCCCCGCCTCTATGCTAGCAATGTGAAATTGTCTTGATACCGTGAACTCTTAATTAAAACAGCATCAAAGTCTTGAGAGTTTCTACTGATATTATTTGTCCAAATAGAATGTATACAGCATTTTTGTTATTATATGGTATGAAATATTCAATGGAATTACTAAAACACAAGCCTTTGGATATAATTCACATATTTTCTTATTTTACCAGGTTTTTTGACCAAGTAATCCATGATCATATGAAGAAGTTGGTTGAGAATACATACCACAGAGTATATTTATTAGAATCAATATTGGCAGGTTCAACAATGATATGTGCAATGTATACTGTGGTATAGAAGCCTGATTGAAGTATTTCATGGTCTGGTCTTGTTTTAGATGAAGATTTTTTTTTTCTCGAGTCTACCTTAGTTTGTGAAGTTTGATGCTTCACATATTTAGGCTTCTCCAATGGTTGACAGCTGAGTAATATTTTAAGTGGATCTTAATTTGTAAAGAAAGTGTGTGGTTCAGACATATTTTTATATTGGATACGAAAACAGCTTGACACGAGCATGGTGATTACAATGTTGTACAATAATTATGGACCTACTGTTAATGTCCCTTTCTTGTACTTAGTCAATTTAACAGTCATTGCTTGCATTAAACCAAATTTAGGTATTCTGAATTGCCACTTGAAGAAGTTAAGATGGCTTGCCCCGTTTGTCGTTGCTCGTGCAACTGTAAGATGTGCTTGAATAATCAGCCAAAAGAGATTGCATTGAAGGTATCTGTTGTGATGTGATTGGTTTCAAACTTTCAATTCATTATTGCTTTCTGACACACAAATTTATATATGGCCTAACTCCCCCTCCTGGCGGACCTATTTTTCAGTGTTTTTTGGAAGGTGAAGATAAGGTTACCAAAATCCTACATTTTCATTATTTGGTCTGTCTGCTTCTTCCAGTTCTGAAACAAATCAACCAGGAACATAGGATTGAGTTGGAAATAGAGGCAAAACTTAAAGGTTGTATGCAATGATTCTGCCTAGTCCCTGTTCCTGTTTAAGTCTTTACTAATATTTTTCTCTGCTAACAGGAAAAACAACAGCCGACATTGAGATTCTGCAGGCAAAATGTGGTAATGATGAGCAGCTTTGCTGGTACGTTTGATACTCCATTTTGATGTAATTAACAATAACTGGCTTTTCCAATGTTAGGATTTTGATCGATTTTTCAACTTTTGGAGCAGTGATAACTGCAAATCTTCCATCTTGGATTTCCATAGAAGCTGTTCAAATTGTTCCTATGATCTCTGCCTTAGTTGTTGTCGAGATATACGTCAAGGCACCTTACCTGGAGGAATTGGAGAAGTCCGGTTTGAAAGGAAAGCTTGTGCATCTACTGGTGAGCTTCTTCCAGCAATGAGGCAGATAGGCTCTGTCATGAAAAGCTCTGGTAGTGCAGTATTAGCTTCTTCTGCAACACTTCCAGACTGGAAATATAGTGGTGACAGCTGTATTTCTTGCCCACCCAAGGAGCTTGGTGGTTGTGGTGAAAGCCTCTTGGACTTGAGAAGGGTTTTCCCATTAAATTGGACTGAAGAACTGGAAATAAATGCTGAAGAAATAGCCTGCAGTTATGACTTTCCAGAAACTATAGATGTTTCACCACACTGCTCCTTATGTAGTCTCATGCATGATAAAGCTGGGGGACTTGATGAGAAGTTGCAAGAAGCAGCTGCCAGAGTCGATTCTGATGATAACTTCTTGTACTGTCCAACTGTGGAGGATCTTCAGCATGAAAGCCTGGAACATTTCCAAAAACATTTAAGTAAAGGTCAGCCGGTAATAGTTCGTAATGTGCTCCAGAATACATCAAACTTGAGCTGGGATCCTGTGGTCATGTTCCACAGTTTTCTTGAAAGGAGCAGCGCGAAACCTGGGAATGATATCAAGACTGTGAAAGCCACTGATTGCTTGGATTGGTGTGAGGTCAGCATTATCAAATTGAATTAACTGTTACTTGTCAATATTGGTTCCCTTAAAGGCAGTGGGGGATTTTTTTCTATTATTATTCTATTTATCAGAACCTTTTCTTTTATTTATTTTTACCCTTTCTTTGAGTTTGGTTGGTTGATTTTGATGAGTATATTGTTTGGACCATAGTGGTGAGGCTGAAAAAGAATGAAATAATTGACGAATACAATAGACTGCAACAGTTGTTCTATTGTATAAGTCTGATGCTAAGGGTAATGTGTGTTCTCTGATTTTCCCTCAGCATGAGACTTATTAATGGTATAGTTCTTGTCACCATCTTTAAAAGGATTTCCTTCCATTGGCTACTGAGTTGTGTTTACTGAATTGATGGGGCATATTTTTTTATGCATTTAGCGGATAGGTCGTTGGTGCTGCCATTTTTTTTTTTTGTTCTCTGGTGGTGCATGGTTTGAAGACAGAATTTGTATTTTATTAGTGGTCAAGGGAAGTAAGTTGATGTGAACTCAAGACAAATTATCTAATTTACCTACTACCTTTTAACCATGCCATGGGTCAAGATTCAGTGTTGGTTGGTTCTGAAGGATTGGGAGGAGTTTTTCTGGCACGGGAAGAGGTGAAAGAGAAAGTATCACCCAGTCAATAGTAAGAAGGTGGCTGTATCCGACTTTTTTTT
>NC_056567.1:28709434-28717311 GCF_013358625.1 Macadamia integrifolia | reverse complement strand
TTTTGGGGGGGGGTGGGTGTTCTCAAATGTGATAATTAGCTGGATTTCCACATTGATTACAACCTAGCAAGTAAATGGATGCTTACCTAATCAGATCAGCAAGATCCTTAGAGGCCTAGAACTTCCACTTCTATAGGCATGGCTTGAACAGAGATTCCATATTCTTAGGAACATTTTCGGATTTGTAGTATTTAGCTGATCATTTCTGTATGCATCTGGTTAGAATTCTGGGTTTTCTGATAGAATATCGTTATTCTCGAATAAAATATTATTCATATAGAAGCAAATTGTAAGATGTGGATCATGAACTTACAAAAAAGCTTGGGAGTTGGGGAATTAGGCTTTTGAGAGCTATCAACCTAGCTCTCCTGGGCAAAGGGTTGTGGATGTATAAAGTTGAGCTACATTGTCAGCATTTGGAGGCTGTGATTAGGAGTGGGGCTAGAAAAGGGAGAGTAAAAAAAAATTTCACCTCCTACACTTTCAGTCTTTGGCAGGGACTTCAAAGCTTTCATTTCTTTCACCAAAGGGGACTCTATGTGTCAGTAATTGATACTTTTGGGGGGGGGGGGGGGGGGGGGGGGGGTTTGTGAGTTGAGTCTCCTCTTAAGGTGGTTTGCTGGAATTTCTATGCATTGAGATATAGGAAGCTGTCATGATAAAGTTATTCACCTCCTACACTTTCAGTCTTTGGCAGGGACTTCAAAGCTTTCATTTCTTTCACCAAAGGGGACTCTATGTGTCGGTAATGGATACTGGGGGGGGGGGGTTGTGAGTTGAGTCTCCTCTTAAGGTGGTTTGCTGGAATTTCTATAGGAAGCCGTCATGATAGAGTGCATGGAATATACTGGGAAGTAGAAGATAATGGTTACCTTTTTCTGAAAGAAAATCTCTGGGAGGTTTAGATGGTTGTGGTCCTCCATATTGAAGTGTGATGGAGGTGCAAAACCCACTATAGAATGGTCACCTGCAATGAACCCCCACTGTAATTGGTTGTAATTGATGAATCCCACTATGAAGTCACCAGAAATTTTTAGGGGGAGAGAAAGAGATCATGAGACATGACAGAATGCTTGTGATGTTCCTGTGCCACACTCAGTTCTTACCCTCCTATTTATTGTATATCCCTGGACTTCTTATATACTTCTGTTTGATACTTTCTATGCGTTAATAAGATATGTTATGCTTGTTAATAAATCAGGGGCAAGAAAGGACAATAAGTCTTCAATTGAGTATCATTTGGAAGTAGTTAAGTTAGGCTAGTTAGCTAATGAACCCCATGGACGTGCTTACTGTGCTCGTTATATTAGGGCATGTCTCAACTGGTGAGACCATTATATTGATTTGTGTTGTATAATACTCATTGGTTGTTGTATCAACTATCAACTGCTATAACTTTCACCGAACTACATGCTATGTATTCTTGGTTTTGTGACCTTTTTCTTTCATGCTATCATTTTCCCCCTTTTTTATTCGTTTTCTCCATTTGTCTCTCATCTTCTTGGGTTGCATTGGGTGCAATGCTTATGCTAATCCGTATTTTTCTATTCTAATTTTACTTGTCAGGTAGAAATTGGGATCCAGCAATTTTTTAATGGTTATATGGAGGGGCGGACACATGCCAATCTTTGGCCTGAGATGCTGAAATTGAAGGATTGGCCTTCTCCTGATCTGTTTCAGGAACAGTTTCCTGCTCATAATGCTGAATTCATCCGTGCTTTACCATTTCAAGAATATACAAATCCTAACTCTGGTATTCTGAATCTTGCTGGCAAGTTGCCCAAGGAATTCTCAAAGCCTGACCTGGGTCCCCGTGTATATATTTCATATGGGATAGCTGAGGAGCTTGGGCGGGGTGATTCTGTAACTAAACTCTATATTGATTCGTCTGATATGGTAAGCATTTAAATTGGCTTTTGATTTCTTTCTTTTGGCCTAGATCATTCAGGATCTTTGGTTCTTGATTTCATCATCAAATTTTGTTCGGATTGAGATGGCAATGAGATCTGCAAATTTATGAAAATTCTTCGACATTCTGTTGGATTAAAAAAATCTTAATTCAGATTCTCCTGGGATGAGTTCCAATGCCAAACATTTGAAATTTCGGACATGAAAATGAAATCATGAAATTTCCAATTCTTTCTAGACATTTTCTTTCTTTCTCAACAACATCAATAACAACTTAGCCTTTTTCCCAATTGAATGGTGTCAGCTACATGGATCCATGAGAGGGACAATAAAAAGGAAACAGAGAGAGGAAACAAAAATGAAAGAAACAAAGCAACAGAACATGAACCCCCCACCTAAAATCGGACGGCAACATGGATCTTTGACCTCCAAATAGCTCTGTTTGGGGTCATACTGGAGTCAAGACCTAGCCTTTACATTTCTTTTCTTACAATCTCATCAATGGTCATTTTAGGTCTGCTCCTACCTCTTTTAGCCCCTTACATGTGGATATGGTCACTCCTCTTTACCACAGCATCCCTAGGTCTCCATTGAACATGACCATACAACCTTAGGCGACATTCTCGGAGCTTGTCTTGAATCGGGGCTACTCCCAAATCAGCTCTAACTTGGTCATTCCTTACTCATCTTTCCTATTTTTGCCGTACATCCATCTCAACATCCTCATCTCTGCTACGCTCAATTAATCTATGTTACGCTTCTTGACTGCATAACATTCCGCCCCATACAATATAGCCGGTCTTATGACAGTCCGATAGAATTTTTCTTTAAGCTTTAGAGAAATATGTCAATCACACAACACTCTAGAAGCCCCTCTCCACTTCATCCATCCTACTTTAATTTTATGAAAAACATCATCTTCTATATCACCTTCCTTGTTTATGATTGACCCCATATAGCTGAAAGTCACTTTGCGGTATATCTCTCCTCAAGTTTCACCACTTTGCTACCCCTCGTTGTGAGAAACATCATTTCCTTTCTTTCTCATTGATGTCAAATTGAAATTTTCTGAAGGCAAAATAAAATCATGACATCTTGCCTTCTCATATATGCAAAATGGAATTGTCTGAAATTAAGACTAAATTGTGAAATTCTTCATATCCAACTGCAATTTAAGATCTGGTCATCTTTCTTAGTTTTGGATTCATGTGCTTTCTATTTTTTTTCCTTGCTTCTCATTGAAATACCCTGGTCTAGTTTGAAGTTTATTGTCTGCAAAATTGGCTTGTCTTCTTCGTATCCTCAATCTTCTGATGTTGATTGGAACTCATGTTAATTGAGATATCTTTGCCAGAAGTGTTTATACTTATGATCGGTAATAATAAATACTTTACGCAGTTCGGATTTTTTGTCTTTATTCTTAAGCATGAAATGTGTATTCAATTAAACTGCATTACCTATTTCATTCCATATGGGTGTTAATAGTTTCTCATTTATTTCTGAGACTCTCATAATGTTCTTGAGTGTTTATTTAGTGATTAAATCTTAAATCAAACACTTCAGACTGAGAATTGAACTTTTTCTGGCAAATTATTATTATTTATTATTTTTTTGTTTTATTTTATTGTTTGCCATAAGGAATAAAGAGAATATTGAATTTTCACAGATTTTGATTTTTGCAAGGTTATCAAATAACATTTTTTGTATATATTGTCTATTTTTGGGTAATTATTTGAAATGAGCATGGGCACACATAGTGATGGTACTTGGTCAATCCATTTGCTTTTTATGGAGTATTATTTCCATGTTGTGCCTGTTATACTGCTCTGACATTGTAATATGGCTCATTAGTAATCTTATCTTTGATGCCAATTGACCAAGGATTTATTTTTGTCTACGGCACATCAACTCTGGTTGACAACTTGTCAACACCACTGGATTAGTACCAAATTGACTATTTATATGAAAATGCTTGGCTGTGCCACTTATTATATTTGTAACAGTAGGATGTAGATTTGATTATCTGTGCCGTGTTGTTTCATATAATGCACCCAAGATCTCTTCCAACTTTTGAATGCTTGATAGCAAGTTAAAATGTTTGATTATGATATCTATGGAAGGATTTGGCAGTTAACACCCTCATCTTATTTTTTTCTGTGATATGTGATCGCTTTCATTATATAAGAGTTTCATGCTTTCTTGGTCCTGCTGGAGGGATAGAACTAGCCAAATAGAAATAATTTATTGTTGTTGGTTTACAGATATTCCATAATCTGATATAAGTAGGAGAAACTTGATTTGTTTGAAGCTGGGGTCACACCACCAGCATTAGATTAAAAACATTTAATGCAATTTAATTCTGTCCACCTAATGGAAGAAGCTAAGAGCATAGTTTTCTGGGGACACTTCATTGTAATATGCTTGTGGAATTTTATGGGCATCCTATGGTGACTTTTTTTCCAAAAATTTTGAAATGGTTCGCACTATTGCATTAGCAAATACTGGTTGTTGGTGTAGTTGGGGCTGCTGTAAATTATACTTGCATTGTCTACTATTCGGATTAAAAGTTTGTTGAGAGTTTCAGGATCAGTTAGGTGTCTCCACTATTCATTGGCTTCACTTTCATGGCTCAGGTGAATATTCTGGCACACACAACAGAAGTAGCAATTCCTCCATTACAGGTAACTAAGATACAGGAATTAAAGAAAAAGCACAAAGCTCAAGATAAGAAGAGGTCTCTCGGGAGTTCGATGGATCAGAGTACAATAAATGATGTGAAATGGAGGCCGTCTTTGTCTTGTGAAAGCGAAGAAGAAGCAGGCTGTAGCGAGATGCTGGACGATAATGGAGGTACATATTTACCCAAGGGAGAAGCTGGAGTCTCAAATTTACATGCTGTCACAACTACACCTGAAGAATGTGATTGTAGCGTCAAAGTTGAGAATATCTCGGATGTCGAAGAGTCCAACTCTGATTCTGATGCCTCAAAAGATTGCTATAGAAATACTCGGAGCTTTGAAAAATCTGAAGATGAAGCAATTTCTTTTCAGGAAGAAACAAGAGAACATGTATCAAAACTAGTGTCTGATTCCTGTGGTGCCCAGTGGGATGTGTTCCGTAGAGAAGATGTTCCAAAGCTGCAAGAATACCTAAGAAGGCACTTCAATGAGTTCAGACATACATATTGCTTTCCAGTTGAACATGTAAGAAGAAATTTTAGAATAAAAGGGAGTTTCTATTACTAACAGAGCTTTGAAGCTGATGTTTAAGTGTTTCTGCTTCAGGTTGCTCATCCTATTCTTGATCAGAGCTTCTTTCTTGATACAACCCATAAAAGAAGGCTTAAGGAGGAGTTTGGTGAGAACTAATTTCCTGCGCATTTTCTTATTTGTTCAATAATTGGGAATCATGAGCTGAAATTTTACATCCTTCTACTGTTTTTAGAAGTCGAACCTTGGACTTTTGATCAGCATCTTGGAGAAGCAATCATCATTCCTGCGGGATGCCCATATCAAATTCGGAATATTAAGGTAACAGAAGTGAGGCTATTCAACACTTTGTGCTCAAGTTCTGTCAGTAGTAGTTTTTTGTTTTTTTTTTTTTTTTTTTTTTTTTTTTTGGGGGGGGGGGGTCGTAATGTACACAACCTTACCCCCGCTTCACAGAGAGGCTGTTTCCTGTAAGTCTAGGTTTTTGCAGATTAAAAGTTAATGTTTGTGCCTTTGCACCTACTCACCCACCCACCAAATAGGAGAGAGAGGAAGCATTTGTGTGCTCAATTCCAAGTAATTGGGATGAGGCTTAGTTGAGTTGAGTGGAGTTGAGTTGTCTGCCTTAGCAAATACTACTACAATTATTGTTATAATCTTCTTCCGACATTTTTTCTTGGATCTGAATGAATCCAAGAAACATGGATATGAAATTTCATGCTTGCATAAACATGTTCTAGTCAATTTCGTTCTGAAGTATGTCAATTTCTGTCATTGTAGGCCCTTGATTTTAAATGAAGAAAGTTATCTTCTTCTTCTTCTTCTTCTTCATCTTTTTATTTTTATTTCTTTATTTATTTTTTAAATTAGTTGGCTTATAATTTTTTTTTTCTTGCATATTCACAATCTTATAATTCATCCATTATTATCTGCAGTCTTGCATAAATGTGGCTTTGGACTTTGTGTCACCTGAGAATGTCCAAGAGTGTATCCAGCTGGTTGATGAACTCCGTCTACTTCCAAAGAACCACAAAGCTAAAGAAGACAAGCTAGAGGCAAATCTTATCATAGCTCCACTTCCAATTTATGATTTACTTTTGCTTTCTATTGCCCATATTGGTTTGATTGTTGATGGGAAAAGGATATTGTCTTGATGCGTGACAGGTGAAGAAAATGAGTGTCTATGGTATTAGTGCAGCAGTTAAAGAAATCCGGGAGCTGACATCAGGTGCACTATAAGTCGTCTCAAGGTAAGACAACGATTATTAAAATCAAGTTAAATTCAAATCCAGGGTTTAAATAATGTGTTGCTTGATCATCAAGAGTGTTCCCATGGGCTTGATTTGCATGTGCTTACGAGAAATTTTCTTACATTACGTAGGCAATGATTATTCATATGCACACATTTTTGGGCACATGGTAAGGGTGGAATGGGGTGGATAAACGCCATGATTGTTTGAGTGTTGTATATCCCTTACAAAGTTATGAGTGGGTTTGATTTTTGCAAAAGAACTTAGCCACAAGCCCCACGGGCTCCAACTCTGGTTTTCTTATTAAATTAGTAGATATCTGAGGCTATGTTATACCATAGTTTTTAAGGCGGTAAGGCGACGGAGGCGTTTGAGGGTCTTTCGGAGCGCCTTAGTGATAAGGCGGGCATAAAGCGTCGTCTTATCGACTAAAGCGTTCTTGTGTAATTTTTTTATAGAACCAATCTATTTGACTCAAATCCTAGTTGAATCCTTGATGCAGATATGGCTGCCCTTTCTTGGTTGGACCAGCATGACCGGCTTTGGAAGCCAAGAGCCAAGAAGAACCGGTCCAGCCCAGGGTTTTGGTCCAACAAGGGTTGGAAATAAAATTAGTAGTTTACTTAGTATTTTATTTCATGCTTTTATTTTCCAGACTTGAACATAGGAGTAGGATTTATTTCCTTGCTTTGGTTTCCTTTTTATAGTTGTTTCCTAGTTTAGGCTAGTTTCCATTCAGTTAAGTTTCTAATTTCATGTTCCTATTTTCCTATATATTGGCTGTAATCGATTGAAGATTGAGAGAGTGATTTTGATTATTGAATGAATATGTTGAGTTTGTGCACTAGTGAAGTGTGTGATTCTCCTTTTTCCCCCTCTCTACTCTGATTTCCCCTCTTCCTTAAGGGTTCTTCATCAATCCTATTACTCATATGTTAAATAAATATTAAATGTTCATATTTATACCAATGTAAGATATTCATCAAGAAAACAAATCAATAAAGTGAATAAACTAAGTTCATCTTCATCAATCATCAATCATCAATCATCAATCATCAATCATCAATCATCAATAATATAAATACATAATTATGAAACAAAATTATAAATATAAAGAAAAGAAGGCATAAAAAATACAAGTATTTATTATGCTTACCTTTATGATGCCTAAATGAGTGCCTAAGCCCTAAGGTCATCCACTATATTTCTACTCCTGTCAAAGAAGAATGAAGCTCACCGCTGCCAGAGCAAAATGGTCGCCTAGATCAATGGTTCTTCCTTGTTCCTTGATCCTTCTCAAAGCCCTTTCTTAAAACCCTTGACAAAATCCAAACCCTGTTTGTAAATCGGGTTTTTATTTTGTTTGTTTTGGTTATTTTTTGTGGAGAAAAGTTGATCCCATACATCTCAAGTGTTAACAAAACTATACACCTACCAATAAAAAATCTATATTTGGAATCTTCATCAAGTAATTTTAAAATGTATTTAAAAAAAAAAAAAACCAAAAAAA
>NC_056567.1:28706397-28709340 GCF_013358625.1 Macadamia integrifolia | reverse complement strand
CTATTCCTAGCTGATGCTTCCTCTTTGCAGAAAACCTTAGCTCAATGGTTACTTAATGTGAATGTATGTTTGGTACACTTTAGTTTAGAAATTGGCCCATGGCCATTGATATTAGTGTTGAGTGAGTCTTATATTACCCATGCACATGGCTTGGACCTGCATCCTCTACATTAGACCTTAAGGAGGTTACCTCTTTTTTTCCCCTTGGGAGGGGGAGGGGGAGGGGGAGGGTTGGGGCGGGTGGGGGAATACATGCTGTCTTGTTTACTTGACTATGGTTGCTTAATGACTTTTTATTTCAATTACATTTTGGATGAGAAGGCTAGGCACAGCTGTCATTTTCTACTCTTACCAAATGATGGTATAAATTTAGGGTTACTGTATCTGTATTTTTTCTTTGCTGACTGTGTCTGTAATTGGAACCCGTGGACATGCTGTGTTGCATTTGCATAATTTTCTTCACTAAATTTTTTGTTTCTTTATAAATTAGAAGACAGTTCCTGGCTGAAACAAAAGAGAATCAAGTAGCCAGTCACACAATACTTGAAGAATAGAGTTGGAGGAAGAAGAGAGAAGCTGAAACACGATTGATTCAGTGTGTGTTTGCTATTGTGGTCCTCCCTCTTAAATGTATCATACCAGCAATGGACCCTTAGTAGGAAAACCTACTAAGAGTAGATGCCTAATTACATGGAAGGAAAGAAATAAAATACAAAAACAACTCTTAAGACTTGACACTAACCAACTATAAGACTTAACGCATAAATCACGATAGGGACACTCCTATCGTGATCAAGGACTGACCAAAAAAGTACCGCAGAGTCAGACAATAATACCCCTGCGGTATGTATCTTAACACTGGCTTGATAGATTTGCAGCATCTACAACAACAACAACAACAACAACAACAACAACAACAACAAAGCCTTGTCCCAACTTAATGGGTCGGCTACATGGATCCAAGCAAAGCCAAAGAAATAGAAAGTAAGAAGGCATTAAAAGAGACAGAATAGTGATCACTTAACAAAGTAAGACACAGCTAAAATGGGTCCGCTACCTGGATCCTAGCCCTCCAATCTGCTCTATTCAGAACCATACTTGGACAAGACATAATCTGCAGCATCTACCAACTACCAAATATAAGAATGATCTATCAATCACTGGAGAATCATGGATGGATTCTATGTTCCACTAGTTAATGTGAATTCAATTTTAGTTTTGATAATTTTGACCTTCAATATTTAATGACAGACCTCTAAAACCATGTTGTAGAATATTTTAGTTTAGTTGTTTACATAGGTAATTGAGTGTGGAACCAGGCTAGCAAATACTTAATAATTATGGGTTTATTTTTGGGCTTTTATTATGGGTTATTATTGTAATTCTTGTCTTTTCTAGATGTTTTGTTTTTACTCGGGGATTTTTATTTATTTATTGCTAGCATCTGTACTTTGTATATAAGTTTGACAATTATTACTGGAAACTTTGATCTATACTATTCTTTAGTTTCTGTTTTCAGTCATATTAGGAGCTTTAGTTTGGTTTTAATTAATATGGATTTCATGATGTACTTCACATGTCTCTGGAATACGGAATATAAAGCTTGGAGCTCCAAGTAATATGTAATGCAAAACCCTAGGTGGATTTCCTCTTCTACAGTCTTCTTCTCTTCTTCTTTCTGAGAGTTGCCGTTCTGTTCATGCTTCCATAGCATGTAAGATTTCTTCTTTCATATTTTTCTTTCTTTTTTTTGGATGGATGCTACTCTTCTTTTTCTTTTACTTATCTATAATCTTTAAATATTTTCTATTATTTAAAATCCTAGTAGAAACATGATGCATTAAACAATTATACAAAAACTAAGTTTCTTCCATGCATCTCTGGCATAGTGCCATTTCCTTTTCAGGAAAATCATCCAGAAATAAGCTTAAATGATCTTACTTTTATGGTTTACCCTATTGCCTTCTTTTATCTTTTTCCACACTTCCTTCTATTGTTTAGTAACTGTGAGCTAAACCAATTGACTATGAAACCTGAAATTCAGTGTCTGATCATATGCTAGAGCTAGCTTTCCTTGGAAATGGTGCACTAGGCGTGGTGAGAAGTTGTAAATTTTCTAGGCCATCATGTGGAACCAATATCTAACATGCCTTGTCAATGCCTAGCTGCAATAATTGAGGGTTCCCACAGCATGGAGGAGTGTGGATAAGCTAACCCAAGGGAGCAGGATTCATTTAGGAACTTGGGATACAGAGGTCTGATGGAGGGTTTCAAAGGACGAGTGCCAAAGCCCGGTGGTTGATGATCTAATGGTATGATTGGTAAAGCAGCCCCTGAAAACTGCTGTATGAGTATTGAGAAAAACAATAATGATCTATGGAAGAAATAGCCATAAATAGAGTGGAATGGTAAAATGGTATCCGTGTAGCTGAGCTCAAGTTACTAGATAAGGGATTTAGTTGATTTGGTTGCTGTAACATTAATTAATTGGCAAACATATGAAAAATATGCATCTCTCCGTTACTATTTGTTTGATGTGAACCTTCTGCTTGATTTGAAGTACTACACTTGCATTATATCCACCAGTGATTATAACTAAAATCTCTGTTCCAAGGCAATTTACCATATGTTCTATATTTTCAGGATTGGTTCCAAATGCAAAAGAAGATGAGTTATGGAGGAAAGATGTTTGACAGAAAAACTTACACTCGTATCTATTCCCCTCGTGTTGCTAGAGAACTTGATTGTCTTACATGTTAAATTGAAGTTTTGTGGACCCATTACTCATGTGATTGGCACATCTATGAGGTTGCCTTTCGGAGGAGGTTGGCAAGGTCTCAAGGGAGGATAGTCTCGGCATATCCTCATTTCAGTTTTTCCCCTGCCATGCAAAAATTTTGTTCCGGTTGTGAATTCTGCGGCTTTATTCTTATAGCTCCCCCC
>NC_056567.1:28700506-28706377 GCF_013358625.1 Macadamia integrifolia | reverse complement strand
CCCCCCCCCTTTTTGTCATCATCTTTTTTAATTTTTTTTTATCGGTACTGGCTAAGAGAAGCCAATAATTCTGTGCAGTGTAGGTCTTAAGCTGTTTCTGTTCTGCATTTTTTTTTGGGGTGTGTGTATTAAATAGTCTGTAATTAAGCAGTTCACTCGCCACTTTAATAATTCATTGGAAATATTATCAGTAGAATCTTCAATTTTGGTACTTATTTTCTTATTCTTCCTGTTTCAGAAACCCAAACCCAAGTTCCCCAAAATGCTTCCTTATTACTTTTGATGTTTTAGATAATTTTGCTGTATTGTTCTGATCATAACTGACCAGGGCTTCTTAAGGTAGAGTTAGCTAGCTTGGGATATCGGAAAAAGCTCATTTCACATTGTTGCAGAACTTGGAGGTTTCTTGAAGGGTTCAGGATTCAACTGGGGCTCCTTTATATCTAGTCATTCTTATATAATTGATATTTTAATTTCATATTATATTGAGGAATGTAGTTGGGAGTTTATCCCAAATACTTCTAACAAATCTTCCCTTGTAAAAATGATATTTTTACACCATAATTTTTTTACATAAGGGGGCCTAACATACGATAATGTAGTCTTAATATCAAGGTCTTGATATTTTATATATGTTTCAGAAAAAAAAAAAAAAGGCGAACAAGGAAAAATTGTGATGTATAAGGAAAACTATCCATGGGTGGATATTTCAATGTAGTCGTCATATCTACCATGCGAAAGGAAAATTTGCAAGAACAGCATAAATTAACAACCATAATCTTGGAAATTTTTCCTCCTGTGGTTTCAACCTGGAAACAGAAGGAGCTAGCAGTGTCAATGGAGTTAAGGTCTCTTAACTCAACCTAAGCCCAACCCAACCCTAGGTCGGGGCTGGGATATCTCAGCCCAGGCTCAACCCTGTTGGGTTTAGCCTAATCCAACCCAACCTTGATGGACCCTGATTGGGATGGGTTTAACCCAATACTATCGGTTACTTGGTTGCTTGATCTTGATACATTGCAAAGGCCAAAAGCAAAGTTTTTGTATATGTAGATTGTGGAAAACGAATGACCTTTTTGTACAAGTACCCATTAGTAATTATTAGCATATTTATATGATTATATACTTAATACACATGGTTGGGTTGGGCCTGAAAATCTCAACCCTAACCCACCCTATGGGCTGAAATCTTGGCCCAAGCCCTGTTCGGGCTTAGGGCTGGTTCGGGTTGACTGGGTTTTTTTGACACCCCTAGATGGAGCTGAACCTGATTAGCTGCACAATTGGGAGATCGCATTATGATACATCTATTAATAAAAAGTCTATGGGGTCGCTTCTTTAACTGGATAAGCAGCACTGAGAACTCCACTTAGTTTCACCCAAGCTTCATCCTAGTCATGGATAGATCACTCAGGTTCGGGTCCATAAGCAGTGACAACGTGCCCTATTGAAAATCACTTCCTCCTACGGGCTCCGTTGGGTTCCTTTAAACCAAGCCCACTGCCTATGAAGTCATCGGTTTATTCTTCAACAGGCATGCGGTCGGAGCCCTAGTCTCCTCCCACTGCTTGGGAGCTTACGGTTTCATGGTAACATTTTTTTTTTAGGGTAAAATTAATAGACTTAGGTCAGCAACATTCCATAACTTAGCTTGTACAATATGAAATTCGGAGGAAAGGGAAGCCCAGAAAGGAAATTCTAAGTCATTTTTTCTCTAAACCCCCCACCCCCCCCAACCCCCCCCAAAAAAAAAAAATCTTACTTTTCAACACAGAGCTGTTTGATAGGTTTATACCAACTATGGTTTGTACGCCTTATGTTGAGAGCCCACAAGCCATTGGTGGTGTTGAGTAAGCATAGATGTGTGAAGATTTTCTAGACTTGAGGAGGCTGTGCCAAAGCTTTCAAGAAAAAGCAAGTTAAACGCACATAATTCCATCATCAATGTGTGAAAGTTCTGAATCAATCAGCATCTAGCAAGGTAAAACTTAAAAACAAATAAATGATTAAAAAGTCAATTTTTTGAAATAATTATTTGGTAACTATAGATAAAAAGGGTAAAAGTCTTAGGACTGAGTTTTCCTTCACTCGTGAAAGACGGAATCCCTTCACCAAGAGATGGTTGTCATTGCTCTTAGATGGGATTATGGCAACAGTGAAGGGTGGTTTGGCCTTCACTAGACAAGGGGGCAAATAATTATGACAATAGATTCATGGGTGAAGGAAAACTTTCGCTAGTCTTTAACACAGGGGGAGACATGTGATTGTTGGACAACCAAATTATAATCAACATAAAAACATCTTATATGTCCGACAATTCAGATTGGACACATCATCCTTCCAAGTCACATAAATTGGATCACTTCTTGCACCAATTGTAAATTATAAGTACTATATAAAAATGCGGGTGTAGGTTGGGCACGTTAGGGTTGTGCTTGTGCCCAACATTGTGTTTACATCTCTTCTCCCTTGGAAAAGTCACTCTACCCCTTCCATTCCAATCCGTTAGCTCCAAGGGTGCCCAACCTCCGCTCATAAAATAACATTATCATATTCTGATTTGAGAAAATCTTATTGTAACCAAAGTTAGTGGGAAAAAAATATTTTTTTTTCTTTTTAATATATTATTTTTGTTTTCAACGAGTATAAATTCTTTCATTTCACATGTCTATTTAAAAAATATGTGACTTTTAATAATGAAACATGACTTTCAAAGTATTTGAAATCCTTTTCTTATCCCTACAGTAAGTAACTTTTAGAAATAAGACAAAGGGCAAACAACAGAAGGTCCCAACTTCTCACTTCACCATTTTGGTGAAAACAAGATGCACCCTTTTGATTTCTTTTTTATTGGATGATTATATCTCACGTCAATTGAAGATCAAGATTCAAGCATAACTCACACCCTCCCAACAAAAAACATTGAGAAAGATAAAGGTTTATGGATTAACTTGATTTCTTTTTTGAAAACACTATAAGAAATGTGCTCAACAGCAGCGGAAATTATGACCATTATATATCTAACAACTGTCGACCAAAGCATATAATGGAATCTTTTTTTTACTCGAAATCCATCACCGAATGGACCACCATATTTGAATTGTGGCGATAAAATTATCACTGTAGTAGATTTTATTTTCCGTTGGTTATTGTATAATGTTGCCATAAAATAATCTCCAGTCATGGAATTTTACCATTGCAAAATTAATTTATTACAAAAAAATTATTGATATTAATATACTTTTTTATTTATTAATACATATAAATCATTGGAGGTTTTCTTTTACCACCACGAATAGTAAATATTTTATTAAAAAAAAAACATAGGTCTCCCGTACCCTCTCTAGTGAGCGAGCCCCTCCGCAACCACCACAACCCCCCACCGCACTCTTAACCCCATCCCACCCTCCACTCCAACCCAGCACCACCCCACCCTCTTTCCCTCCCCGTTTCGCCCCACCTTGCCCCGCGCAACCCCACTCTTGCCCAACCCCCATAACAACATTGTAACCTACCCCTTATGAAAACCAAACAAATGTACTCCCGCAATTGTTACAGTGAGTGCACTCCATGGCTAGGAATGAGAGGTTAGGTAGTGTGCAACTTGGTTTATAGCTTGGAAGGGTCTCTCCACCATGAAGCTTAGGCTTTTGGGTTAGATGCCATTAAATGGTATCAGAGCCGGTTGTTCATGCACCGGCCATGTTGGGGCCCATGGTCAAAAGTTAGAAGGAGTTGCTATAGCAAGGGCACTCCATTGCCAAGAATGGTAGGGGATTTTAGTCCCACGTTGGTGAGGTAACGTGTGATTACTAAGTTTATGACCTTGGAAGGGTCTCTTAACCCGAAGCTCAAAATTTTAGGTTAAACACCAATAACTGGTCACAGAGCGAGTTATTTTGTATCGGTCATGTCGGGGCCTATGGTCTAAAGTTGTGGAGAGTAGATGCAGTAAGCGCGCTCCATGGCCAGGAATGGGAGGGAGTTTAATCTCCATATTGGTCAAGTAATGTGCGGCTACCAGGATTATGACCTTGTGGAAGGGCCTCTTTGCCCTGAAGTTGAGGGTCTTAAGTAAGACATTATTAAGTGGTATCGTGGATTATTTGTGCACCGGTCATGTTGGGCCATGGTCTAAATCTTGGGGAGTTGATGTAGTAATTGTGCTCCATGGCAAGGAATGGGAGGGGTATTTAATTTCCACATTGGTTAAGTAATATGCGATTACTTGGATTAAGACCTTGGAAGGGCCTCTCCACCCTAAAGCCCAGGCTTTTGTGTTGGACGCCATTAGCAACCCACCCCTTGCGAAAATCAGCCCCTTATAAATAACACCTTCCTCAGCCCCTCTCGTATATGCAACCCCCGTCAACGCTGCAACAACCTCCATCATGTTTTCTCTTCCCACTTCCTCTACATGAGCCAACCCCGCCATGACACCAACCTCCATGCGACCTAGCCCCTGTGGAAAAAAAAAATCAGAAATTTAAATCAATGAAGAAGAGATAAAGAAGGTCATGGCATGCCCTCCCCTTCAACTCGCCACATCCTTTTATAGATGGAGAAGAAGAGACATAGAGTGAGAAGAAGAAGAATAAGCGAAAAAGAAATAGAGAAGGAGAAGATGATGAAGAAACAAGGAGAAGAAGAAGTGGGAAAGGTCAAAAAGGGTAGGTTTTTTTTTTCCTCATTAAAAAACTAACATATAGTAGCACTATAATATAATTATCAATGTAAATTACTATTTAGATGTCAATTAGGTATTGACGATTGTTAAACCCGATAGCAGCATTTTGTTAAAACCACCATCAAATATATAAAAGAAAATAACAACGCCTAGGGGTGTAAGTTTGGTCCTATTGACTCGAACCCCCTGAGCCCGAATAGGGTCAAGGCCAAGATTTTTTGCCCTGAGGGCAGGTTAGGGTTGAAAATCTTTGACCAAGGTTGAGGCCTTGGATTTAGCCTGGCCTGACCATGATTTTATATAAACCCTTATTTATATAAATAATGACACCATTATGAGCCTATAAGTATGACGGCAATTTAAATAATGAGATGATCATTATGAATATAAATCCTTTTATATAATCACCATTATGATTTATGAATATAAACCCTTATCAATAGACTTTAATTGTGTATCGATCTATTGCTAGTTTTTTTATTTTATTTAATAATGCATAAGACACAAATGGAAGAAAATAAGGCCAGACAAGGTCAAGCCAACTCAAGCCAACTCAACCTCGCTCAATCAAGGTCAACTGGGGCTGGGTTGGGCTAGGATAGGCCTGGCTATCTCTGTCGACCTCAAGGTTGTGTTGGGCTTGGGTTGAGGTAAGAGGACTTATGGTTAGGTTGGGCTTGGATATCACATGGGAGAGAATTTTTATGTCCGGGAGAACGGCTCCTACACCAACACAAGGACCAATGGGAACACATCCTAAAGCATCAATAAGTAAGGGATTTCGGCTTCTCAGGGATGGGGCGGTCATGTCATCCCATCCTGAGTTTGGGTGCAGGCACCACACTCCTGGACAAAGTCCTTTTTCCCTAGATATATATATATATATATATATAGGCAAGAGATTATTGCCTGGTCAGTTAGCCCCTACACCAACACCAAGGGGCAATGAGAGCGCTCATATATAAGCATACACAGGGATGATATTTTTGATTTCGTAGGTGGTGGGATGATAATTTTGTGCGCTAATGCGTCTGGCCCAGAGTTATCAATTCGGCCGAATAATTCGCGAATTATTCGGCCGAACCGAATTTTTCCGAATTTTATCAAAAATTCGGACCGCTAAAGGCTCCGCCAAATTCCATTCAATGAGCTTTTTTCTTCTTCTTTTTTTTTGGGGGGGGGGG
>NC_056567.1:28672433-28700486 GCF_013358625.1 Macadamia integrifolia | reverse complement strand
GGGGGTGTGTGGTGGGGTTGGTGGAACCATAATTAATATTAATCTTTAATCCATCATGAAATGAAGATGCAAGTAATTCTGAAGTAGGAACGAGATTTTGAAGACTACATAGATGCATTAAAATTCAAAACCTTCAAACAAATGAGCCTCAATATTGTTTTGTACATAAAAAAAACATGGTGATGACAATTAACAAGAATGAATATTGGGAGTATCAATCTAGTGGAAACTTTTTCTAAGTTTCAGTAATTAACTGTAGACACAGAAGGGCATACAAGGGAGATGTTGATATGCATGCACCACCCAAACTGTGATTCTAATGGAACAGAATACATGTTTCTTACTCATCTCCACCCTAATGATAACATGAAATATGGAAATTTAAGAGGCAGCAAGTAGAAAAAAACTTACGGACTCTCTCTGAGAGATGGCAACATGAACTAATAAGATCTTTGTAGGCCATCATAATTCAGAGTCCATCAATAATTAATAGCGAGATCTTAGAACTCGTTTTAAGAAATCATCCTCCACTTTTGCTTCTCTATGATCCACGTAAGTTTCACTGAAATTTTCTTCTTCATCCTCCTCCTCCTCCTTATAGCCGCTGCAATCATCGTCTCCGTCGTCGTCATCATCATTATCATCATCGTCGTCGTCGTCGTCGTCGTCGTCGGCATCGTCATCGTCATCGTCATCGTTGCTAGTAGTCTCATCAGCTTTGCTTCTATCTTCGTCTTCTTCCATGACAACTTCATTATCTTCATAGCCACTATCCTCTTCCATTTCTTCTTCTTCTTCTTCTTCTAAGTCTTCTAAGTCTTCATCTTCGTCCATGTCGATGAGGGCATAGAGCTGTTTGTCTATGGAACCTTCAAACCTGGAATCGATAAAACAGTCTTTACCAACAAAAATAGCCATCGCATGCAACACACCACTGATCACTGATCTCTGTATTTGTTTTTTCTCAATATAAAGAATGTGAATGAGACGAAAAGCTCCAAAAATTTTGCAAACCTGAATGATTTGATTCCCAAGCTCCAAGCTAGAATGTGAATTGAGGAGGGCAAGTTGGAAGGGACCCAATTATAAATAGGGTAGTTACAAACTGTGGACGCTGGACGCTCATAACAGATTTCCCAGTTCGTTTAGTTTGAGTTGGAAAGGGAGTTCCCTTTCTGGACACGTATAGAGTGTAGTGGTGTCAACTGATGATTGGCCTACACGAATGAATAGTTGTTACCCATTTGGCATAGGGGTACTGAAGTGTGGTAGGTGGTTCGGTTGGACTCCCCATACGGTTTGAGGCATCGGATAGGATCTCCATTTGGATTGGTATCGTTCTTGACCTATCTCAATTCTTGGTAAATACTATAGTTGTGGATTGATATGGATGATGGACACTTATCTAGGTTGATCCGGATCTCCATTTGGATTGATACAGATCATGGTTAACTCAGGGGTATTTCTATTTAATGTAGGCCGATTCCAATACTTAAGTTTGGTTCAACGAAATCTTAATATGAGAAAAAGAACTTTGTGGGCTATTGTAACCTACGCCTAAACATAGGTGGAATAAAAAAACACATACTTTGACTACCCCAAGAGTTAAAAGATGCTTCCATGCATCCTCCTATTGACTGTATACACATGTGTTGCCTACACCAAATTTTCAACATTGGGAGCTTCCTCCTAGAAATTAATTGACCCATTTGGAATCTACCCTTCGCCACTTCCAAAAAATAACAAAAATAAGGCAATGTTCTTAATTCATACACGGAGAGGGGAAAGGGTAGCCCAGAAAGGAAATTCTAAGTCATTTTTTTCTCTGACCCCTTTTGTGCTCACTTTTCAACCCAAAGAGCTGTTTGATAGGGCTTTATACCAACTGTGGTTTGTACGCCTTCTGTTGTGGGCCCATATCGAGTAGAAATCCTTGGGTGTTGTAGAATAAGAATAGATGTGTGAAGATTTCCAATACTTCGGAAGGCTGTGACCAAGGCCATCAAGAAAAATAACGCTAAAACAGATACATGGAGGGCTTCCAAAAGGATCCTAGGACAGGCATATAACTAAATGGGCACGCCACTAGGGCTGTTAATCGGTTGGGCGGGGTTAGTCTCGGTTGGGCCTAGCGAGCCTATGTCCTCGGACCATGACCTATCTATATAAGAAATGAGTCAATCTCATTCGGTGTCGAGTCAGGTTTGGTCGAGTTCTAGACTTTAATTGGGCTTTTCCTAATCGGGTTATAATAGGGCCTTAAACAGGGTAATGCATCAATAAAGACTTCAATGGGCCTTGAACGATCTTTACTTTTCTTAGATTTAAGATACTTTAATTTATTTTATTAAATTATCAATAATTATGAAAATATATTACACTTAATTATAGTCAAAAATTGATAAAAATATCATTATATACCCTATTCTATCCCAAAAAATCAAAATACCTAATAAACGGTCAGGCTAAACGTGTCAGTCCGAGTCGAGCTTGCAAATGGGCCAGGCCAGCCAGTCGGGAGACCCATCGATCTTACCCCTTGCATCATGTACTACCTATTTATAAATGGGTTGGGCTTAGGCCCGACATGTTTATTAATCGGACCGGTCTAGGCCGGGCCATAAACGTGTCAGACTGTATTGGGCCTACTAATGCGGGCTTGAAATTGACACCCCCACACACTATTGTGCTTATCAACCAATAAAATGCGACCCTAGAGTTTTTACTTTAAACCCCAAAATTTGGTGCATTAGGAAGATCCATCATCAATCTATTTGTGAAATTCTGAATCAATATCACCATGCATGTAGCAGGGTACAACTAAAAAACAAATAGATGATTGAAAAGTCAATTTTTTGAAAAATAATTCAATAACTATAGAAAAAAGGGTAAAAGTATAAAGATCGAGTTTTCCTTCATCTACAGTGGAAGTATCCCTTCACCAAGAGATGGCTGTCATTGCTTTAGATGGTATTTTGGGGACAATGAAAGGTGGTTCAGACTTCAACATATAAGGGTACAAGTAACTTGACAGAAGATTCATGGGTGAAAGGAAAACTTTCATTATACTCTTAACATGAGGGAAGACAATGATTGTGTTAAGAGGGAAGACAATGATTGTTAGACAACCAAATTCAATATGTAACCAACATAAAAATATCATATATGTGCAACATTCAGATTAGACACATCATCCTTCCAAGTCACATAAATTAGACCACTTCTTACACCATGTGTAAATTACAAGTACTATATAAAATAGGGTGAAGGATGGGCACGTTAGTGTTATGCCCAGTATTGTGTCTACATTTTTTTTTTTTTTAAATAACGACGGGTATCTAGGCCTTTGGCCTGACTAATCCCAGTATTGTGTCTACGTCTCTCTTCCCCTTGGAAAAGTCTCTCTATCCTCTCATTCCAATCTCCTAGCTCTAGTAAAGCTAGCGGTGTGCCCAACCTCTGCTCATAAAAATAACATTATGATATTTTGATTTGAGAAAATCTTGTTGTAACCAAAGTTGATGAAAAAAAAATCTTACTTTTTTGCCCTTTTAATATAGTACTTTCATTTTCAATGAGAATAAATCCTATCATTATATGTGTCTATTAAAAAATATATAACTTTTAATAATGACAAATGATTTTCACAGTATTTAAATATCTTTTTTTTCTTATCCCTATATCAAATAATTTTTAGAAATAGGACAAGGGGTAATCAGGAGAAGGTTTATGGTGGAAACAAGATGCACCCTTTTTAATTTCTTTTTTATCAGATAATTATATTTCTAATCCAAGAAAGATCAAGATTCCAGCATAACTCACCCTCTTCTAGCTGAAAAAAAAAAAAGAGATCAAGATTTTTGGATTAACTCGATTGCTTTTTTGGAAACACTAAAAGAAATGTGCTAAACAACGGCAATAATTATGACGTTGTATGTCTAAAAACCGTCACCAAAAGCATACAATGGCAGTTTTTTGTTAATTTGTGGTGGTTATTGCAAACTACTGTCATAGAATAATCTTTAGTTATATAAAATTCTACCTATTGCAAAATATATTTTTATTAAAAAAAAATCTATTGTTATTAATATACTTTTATTTTACTAATACATGCAAAACACCAGTGGTTTTCTTTTACCGCCACGAATATGTATTATTAAAAAAAAGAAAAAAAATCCCAAGTCACTTGTACCCTCTCTAGTGAGCCCCTTGCAACCCCCTGGGCGGTCGCACTCTTAAACTTCGCCCACCCTCCATTGCACCCCACGCACCCCTCACTGCCCTCCCTTGCAATCTCCAACCCCTATAATAGCACCGTAACCTACCCCCTATGAAAACTAAACACTTGTACTCCCACAACTAATTTAGTGTACTCCATAGATAGAAATGAGGGGGGAGTTTAATCCCACATTGGTCACGTAGTGTGCACCTATTGGGCTTATACCTTGGAAGGGCCTCTCCATCATGAAGCTTAGGTTTTTGGGTCGGACACCATTAAGTGGTATCTGAGGGGGTTGTTCATGCACCGGTTATGCATGTTGGGGTCCATGGTCTAAAACATGGGGGAGTTGATGCAGTAAGTGCACTCCATTACCAAGAACGAGATAGATTTTAGTCCCACGTTGGTTAGGTAATGTGTGAGTACTAGGATTATGACCTTGGAAGGGTCTCTCAACATTGAAGCCCAAAATTTTTGGTTAGACACTAGTAAGTTGTATCAGAGTAACAACAACTATCTAGCACAGTTGGTGAGCTATGGTGTGCAAAAAACCCATGCTCACCAGGAGGTCAACCTGAGACCTCCTGGTTGTTACCTACTTCCCTCCTTACCTATCAAAAAATAAAAAAGTTGTATCAGACTGGGTTGTTCAACGTTGGCAGTCATGTTGGGGCCCATGGTCTAAAGCTAGGGAGGAGTTGTTGCAGTAAGTGTGATCCATGGTCAGGAATGGGGGCTAGGATTAAGATCTTGGAAGGGCCTCTCCACCCTAAAGCTCAAGCTTTTGTGTTGGAAACCTTTAGCAACCCACCCCTAGTGAAAACCAACCCCTCTAAATAACACTTCCCTCAGCCCCTCTCGTATGTATAACCCCCATCACCACTGCAACAACCTCCACCATTGTTTTCTCTTCCTAATTCCTCCATATGTCCAAAACCCGCCACGGCATCAACCTCCATGCAACCTAGTCCCTGTGGAAAAAAAATTCAGAAAATTAAATAAATGAAGAAGAGATAAAGAAGGTAATGGCACGCCCTCCCCTGCAACTCCCCACACCCTTTTGTAGATGGAGAAGAAGAGATATAGATTGAGAAGGAGAAGAAGAAATGGCAAAGGTGAAAATGGGAATTTTCTTTCTTCTTTTTTTTCATTAGAAAACTCATATATAGTAGCAGTATAATATAAATGTTGGTAAACTACAATTTACATATCGAATAGGTATTAGCAAATTTTAAACCCAAAAGCAGCGTTTTGTTAAAACTGTCATTAAATATATAAAAGAAGAAACACCCAGAGACGTAATTTTGGCTATGTTGGCCTAAACCCACCTTGACCCTGAATAGGGCCTAGGCCAAGATTTTTTACCCTGAGTATGGGTCTGGCAAAAACAGAACCAAGGTTGAGGTCTTGGAGCTTGCCCGAACTTGATTTTATATAAATAATGACACAATTATGAGTCTATGGCTATGACACCCAATTTATATAATGAGATGATCATTATGAATATAAATCATTGTTTATAAAATCACCATTATGATTTATGAATATAAACTCTTACCAATATATACTTTATTTGTGTATCGATCCATTGCTTCTTTTTTTTTTTTTTTTTTTTTTTAATTGCGATCAGGACACAAATGGCAAAAAAGAAGGCCACTCAAGGTCAATCAGGACCAACCCGACTCAACCCATCTTGATCAAGGTCAATCAAGGCTGAGTTGGGTTGGGCTTGGTTTGAGATAAGAGGACTCAAGGTCGGTCGGTCTTGGGTACCCCATGGGAGACAATTTTATTTCCAGGAGTGTCTCTCTTGCACCAGCACAAGGGCCATAGGAAAGCATTCAGAAGCATCAATAGGGGAGTGATTTGGGCCTTTCATCGGGGGTGGGACGATCATTTTACCTCATCCTAAGTCTGGGCGCAGGCACAACACTCCCGAACAAAGTCCTTTTTACCTAGATATATAGTAGCAAGAGATTATTATCTAATTGCGCAGCCCCTACACCAACGCAGGGGAGGGGAGAGAGCAATGAAAGCACACAGTGGCATATACATGCATGGATGAGATTTTTGTTTCCTTAGATGGCCATAAGGACTACGCAACCAGGCAGCTTCTCATATATTTAGTGACATATGGCTAATAAACTGCCACTAAATGTCTAAATCTCCTATATAGTGGCGGTTCAAAGATTTAATTATTGTGGCTGTAAGCTTCAGCAAAGTGCATTCATGGAGCACTCTTCAATGGAAATATAGTTAATTTTCTTTAAATCATCATGAAATGAGGAAACAAGTAATTCTAAAGTAGGATCGAGATTTTGAATATTACATAGATGCATTAAAATTCAAAACCTTCAAACAAATGAGGCTGGATATTGTTTAGTACACACATAACTCTTTTGAAAGATACCAAGAGATGCAAAAACATGGTGATAATTAACAATTAACAAGTAACAAGAATGAATATTGGGAGAATATATCTGTGCAGAACATCTAATCTTCTTGTGAAATAATGGTAGGCATTAAGTAAAAAATGAAAATTAAAAACATTAAATCTAGAGGAAACTTTTTTTTAAGTTTCAATAATTAACTGCAGAAACAGAAGGGCATGCAATGGAGATCCATGTTGATATGCACCACCCAAATAACTGTGATTGTAATGGAACAGAATACATGTTTCTTACTCATCTCCACCCTCATAATATGAAATATGGCATATTAATAAGAGGCAGTAAGTAGGAAAAAAAACTTACGGACTCCGTTGAGAGATGGCAACATCTTTGTAGGCCATCAGAATTCAGAGTCCATCATTAATTATACAAACTCAGATCGTAGAACTCGTATTCAGAAATCATCCTCCACTTTTGCTTCTTCTTCCTTCTCCTCCTCATAGCCACTGCAATCATCGTCGTCGTCGTCTTCATCATCATCATCGTCGTCGTCATCATCATCATTGTCGTCACCATGGTTAGTAGTCTCATCAGGTTTGCTTCTATCGTTGTCTTCTTCCATGGCAACTTCATTATCTTCATCGATGCCATCCTCTTCCATTTCTTCTTCTTCTTCTTCTTCTTCTAAGTCTTCTAAGTCTTCATCTTCGTCCATGTCGATGAGTGCATAGAGCTGTTTGTCTATGGAACCTTCAAACCTGGAATCAATAAAACAGTCTTTACCAACAAAAATAGCCATCGCATGCAACACACCACTGATCACTGATCACTGATCTCTGTATTTGATTTTGCTCAATGGAAAGAATGTGAATGAGAAGAAAATCTCCTAAAATTTTGCAGACCTGAATGACTTGATCCCCAAGCTCCAAGTTTAAATGTTAATTGAGGAGGGCAAGTTGGAAGGGACCTGATTATAAATAGGGTTATTACAAACTGTGGACAATGGACACTCAAAACAGATTTCCGAGTTCGTTTAGTTTGAGTAGGAAAAGGAGTACCCTTTCTCCTTTTCTCCTTTTCGGACATGTATAGAGTTTAGTGGTGTCAACTGACGATTGGCCTATTCCGATACATCTTTTTTTTTTTGGAAGAATCGCTACACCAATAGTGAGGAATTAAAGTTGACGTCATCTAACCTATTTGGAGTACGATAACAAGTACTGACTGAAGAGAGGGTGTCTCTGAAGCTACTCGTTATGATTGCGACGACTCGTCGGTTGATTTGATGTCTCAAATAATGATGTTTTTAATTCAAATAATGATTTAATGATTTTACCTAAAAAATAAGAAATTCTTAAAATTAAACATTTTAATGATTCCTTATGAATCCTCAATACTAAAAAAAATAAAAAAAGGTGTGAGATTGGCGAATCTATCCTATCTAGTCCATTTCTGTCTTTCCCCATAACTCGGCTAGCTAAGTTTCTTACTATGCTTATACTCATTTTGTATCTAAGTATGGAGAATCTTATTAAGGTTAAGGATTCCCGTTTTTGGGTTTAGTTGTTCAAAAAAGAATTGGATCTTTCATGTATAAGTAATTTGTCTTGAACAATCTTGTGGGCCGGTTGGACTCCCTGACACAACACTTAATCCCAGTTCTGCTCAACCCTAATGGGCCCAACTAACCAAGCTCGAAATTGGCCTGGCTTGCCGGATTAGTCCAACCTACCTGAAATTCCTATTTTAACCCCAAGGCCCAAATTTTAATAGAAAGTGGCAATTTGATGCCACTAACTTAATAGGATTTTTTAAGGCCCATTTTATTAGTATCTCGACAGCCTTACTTTAGAGATCAATTTTAAGCATGACCAGTTTAGAGTTAAATGGCCTATTAGCCCATATAAGCCACCGATTAAAGTTGTAGCCACACTGATCCATAACAACCAAGACCATGCCCACCCAACATAAGCCCAATCAGTTAAATTGACGGTCACGATGCAGGAGTAAAATTCATGAAGTCTGGTTAAGTTTAACCGAGCCTGACTGGTAGACGCCCCTAGGGAAGGGTTGCAAAGAAAAGGGCAAGATGGGTGCAGTAGAGGGGTGGGGCAAGGGTTGCAGAGAACAGGTGGAATAGGGATGCACGGAAAGGGGTGGAGGCGGAGGCGGAGGTGGAGGTGGGGGTGGGGGTAGGACCGGGGTGGAGAATTGGAGGAGTATTGGTGGTGGGTCTGTTCAGTTATGTTTTTACCCGACTGGAAACCACCCACCCAACACTTAAAACTAGTTCAGCCCAACAGGCCAGCAGGATAAAAAACTAACCCTAATTGTTATTTCACCCAATTGGGAATCTATACCTTCCTCTACTCGGCCTACCCTGGTCTTGCCACAATGGCAAGGTTGTTAAACTCGGAATCAGTCATTGAGTCGGTCTCTATTGATTCCCATCCATATCAGTCAAAATCGGTTGGATTAGAATGAAAGAGAAGAGGATAGATCTCTTTAGGTTTTAGATAAATAGAAAATTTTGTGTTTTTTGGTGAATGAAGTAAAAGAATAACAATCAGGGTTTTCTTACCTTCTTTATTTTATTTTATTATTTGTGAAGCCTCAAATGATTGTTAACTTATATTTCAATAACAAATGCTTACAATAATCAAATTCCAACATCCTTGACATTCATGTAACTAAAAGGGTAGGTTGATCATATTCTAATCTTCTCTAGTTTCTTCTTTTTATAAAAAAAAAATAGTTTACGTATCACAATGTGTAGGGTGCTTAATATCTAGTTTGCAAGAACTTTTCTGCTATTTAAGCTCACATCTAAAGAAATCGAAAAATTCATTTTCCCTTTAGATTCATAAATTACTTGTAAGGCCTGATGTTCACAAATTGATATCTGGGAAGGAGCCCATACTTCTATAGTTCTATGGTCCATCATTTTAAGTGGAAGGATCTTCTTGCAGAAGTAGAACTGACCATCGGAAACCTCTTGGGTGGACCATAACTGATCCTTGGGCTACCATCTTATAAATGTTTCTACACTTATATTTTCAGCCGTTGAAGCAAAGATGTTAGAAGATTGACGTTTCAGGCTTTCAGCTGTTATTCAATGCTTTAAAGTATCACATCGGAATAGGAAACTTTCATTTCAGGTTAAGAAGATGTGAATGGGTCTTGCTCTCTATAAGAACGGTGCGTTCCAAGGTGTGAAGTGGGAGAGATCTAGATTTCTCCAAGGGGTTTTAAGTAAGACGACCTTTTCATTTTTCATTTTTCATTTTTTCTTTTTCATATTAAATAAATAATAAGTAATAAGAATGAGAGGTGTTAAGCTTTTTTATCATCTTAGCGTTGAGCTGCTTTTCCGCAGGATCTCCCCTCTAAGCATCAACTAAAATGGAAAGGGTAGAGAGGCCCATCCACCATCTTTAAAATTTTGTGTAGACTCAAGCCTATGGCCATTGTAGTTCAAATTCAGGCTATGTAGGCCACCCATGCATGCCTATATCTGCGATAAGAGCTTTGGCTTGTGATCAAAGTGAGTCTGACCAATTATCCGATTTTAGACAACCAATAATCCAAGACGCCAGTAGTGAGATCACTAACCAGTTCCATGGCCTCTAAACCCCAATGAGAACGCATATAGAGGCATCAACATTGATGGATTTTTTTTTTTTTTCATGAAAGATATATAGGGTGAGAAATTCACATGTTTTTGTGTCTATGCATAAGGGCCACACGGAGTAGCATTCTTCTTCTCTTAAAGTATATTTAGGTAAGCTTATCATGCTTGTACTTCAAACTTTGGAAACCAATTCTTAAAAGAGAGGAAATTTTTTTCCTCTACAGTAGGTCTAGGAAAAACACACCCATCTAGAGTTAATAATATTTATCCGATTATGATACGAAGTTGATAATAATGGTTGATGGAAAATGTCCCCATACTTAACTGGCTATATATAACACGGGTCTACTCACAGAGGCCAGAGACATGTTCCACATGGGTTGCTGCTCAGTCCCCTCAACTCAACCCCATCAACCACCACTTGATGTTGAATTTTTTAATCAAAACAGCATCGAAGAAGGATGTTGCGACAAACATCCATCCGCTATTCTCTCCCTTTCCCATGTGCCAATTGCGAATTATTGAGTTCTGTGGTTCCGGTGTTCATCACCTCTCCCTCTCAATTTTGTTTCCGTTGTAATAGAAAATTGGAATATTCCCTCTTTTCACTCCACACCGACCAACATCCTTCCCCTACTCTCTCTTGCCCTAGAGTTTTTCCAATTTCCCGGTCGGTTAATTTCTCGAGAAATTATATTTTTCCCAATATTTTTTGGGGGGTGGGGTCCTGACTGATGATAGATGATGGATCCAAAAAACCGAAAAGCCAAATCCGGAAAGCTAATAAGACTCTTCCCAAGACGTAATTACCCATTACCCAACACAAGATTCTCATTAATCCACGTGTATGTGTGCAAGAGAAGGTCAGAAATGTAAGGAAATTACTAATGAGAAGTAAAACATCAAAACAAATCAGTTAAGTAGGGTAGGGAGCCGTAAGTAAATTTACATAGTGATTCAAAAATTGCAAAAGCAGAACAAAACAAAGCCCCCAATATTCGCTTTTGCCAGCTTGTCTTGTAGCTTCACGTGAGGGTCTGTTTCTGTTTCTTTTGTTTTGTTGCTCCTCATAGAGAAGAAGAGAGGAAAAAGAGGGGTAGAACTGTCAATAACCAGATTATTGAAGGAAGAGGAGGAGCGTGAGATGAATCTTCTCTCTGGAACTGAAGGGAATCGACGGCCAAGGGCATGTTCTCCTGATCAGGGCTACACGTGGACTGGTGAGGCGGGTGCGCACTGTACATTATAGCCCTCAGCACCGCCGACACCGTCGGTATGTACGCCGTTTTGTTCTTTGCTAGTAGCCAAGTCAGCCCCATGAGCTGGCAGTCCCTACTGAACATCTTCGTTGCCCTCCAATCACCTCCACCTGTCCCATTCTTCCCATCTCCTTTTACCTATTCCAATTTCCACAGCAACAAAAGGGGCACTTTCGTCATTCTACATTATCCACAATTTCCCCCCCTGTGTATGAACAGAAAGATAACTTGCAGAAGCAAGAAATGAATCAAATCGACAAAAATGGCGGAAAGTGGGAGAGACAGATGATTGCCATTTGGTGACTTTACCTTGTCGAGTGCTCCAAGGCACTTAGTGCAGCCAGAATAGGAAGAGTTCCGGCAATTCCACTCCAAGTTCTTCACGGCGGCTGTAGGTGTCGCGTTATGGTGAGAAGAAAGGTTGAACGCAGCGGGACAACTCAAGGAGCTGATCTGATGCAACCTAATCCCACAGAAACACAGTATTGCATCGCAGGTCGCGTTTGGTTGAGGAATGTGGATGTTACGGCTCTCAAGAGACGTCTGTAGCGAATTCACACACTTCTGAGAATCGTCCGGCATCATCGGATCATCCGAAGTAGACGCCGGAGTGTCCGTCGGCAGCTGCAGCGCCGACCTAGCATGTGCCGCGAATAGCCACGCGGCTAGTACTGGACAGCACCGGCTGCGGTCGAGGTTTTTCCCGCAGGCCTCATTCACGCCGCCGAATAGCTCGGCTGAGAGGTCTAGATGGCAGGTTTGTGTTTGTGTCTGGACTGGAAATGCAGGAACTGTGTTTGAACTGGAGAAATCTCCGGGCTTTAAAGGCTGCTGGGGGCCTCCGTCGGATTCCGATGGAATTTCGGCGATGGAAGAACTAAACAGAGATGACAAAACGACTAGAACGACAGTTGCTTTAAAAACCAAACAAAATGCAGATGATTCCATTCGAACACCTTTTCCAGTAACTAATTTCAACTCGAAGAACGATAAAGAGATGACTCTGTTTTGTGTGATTCCCACAACAAGAAATCAATTCTGAGGATGCAAGCTTCTCCTGTTCATGCAGAAACTAACAAGGATGAAACTACCATGAGAGAGAACAAATCACCAATCCGTTTCTTATAGAAACATAAAAGATGAAAAAGAAAAGGAAAAAAAAAGCAGAGAAAATACTTGGAACTCGTAGGGGAAACAAGGGGACCTGCGAATCTACTTTACCGGAAATCTTTACGAGATTCCACGAGAAAAACACTTTCCCCAGTATTAAACCTTTTTCCACTTTCTTCCCCACAGGGTGATTCCACCTTTCCTAAAGCCCCTATAGGATGAAGGAAGAAGATTCAAGAGATATTCAAAGAGAAGATTTTGATCATTAATCAGAAACCCAGTTCTTTAACCTTCAGGAACCTCACACAGGTCAGGAACTTCAAGAAAGAAAACAAAAAGAACTCAGAAACAGAAGAAAAAACCTGCAAAAATCTCTTGTTCTCTCAAGAGTGAACGCAAGAGAGGAGAGGAAAGGATAGGAAGATTACAGTCTGAAACTCACGAGTAACGAGAGAAGAGACTTACATTTGATTTGACGGTGAATGATAATGCAGAACATAGATTAAAGAAATGAAATTGAGTTGGAGAAAAGATACTGAGGGATCAGGTAGGGCAGGGTGGTGGTACTGCAGAGGAGATTCGCCCAGAGAGACGATGACAAAGAAATAAGGAGTAGAAAGCGGGGAAAGGAATCCGAAAAAGAAGATAGAAAAAAGAATGGTTTATATAAAGATCAACAGATGGACTGGGAGAAAAGTGAAAGGACGAGAGGAAGAGAGTGGTGGTGGTGGTGGTGGTGGCTCAGGTGTCTCATGTGTGGGGTTTTGTCTGCTAGCGTTGTGGAGTCCTTTTCTTTATCATTCTCTCTCTGGAATCTGATGTGGCCCTGAAAAAGTCTTTTGTTTTGGAGTTTTGAGGGTCTAGGTCCTTTCCCCTAATGAACTATTCAGCCACTTCATCTTCATCATCTCCACTCTACTTCCTCACACCCGCAGACCTGCTACTACTATTAGAAGTCTAACTCCACTACTCTCTCTCTCTCTCTCTCTCTCTCTCTCTCTCATATTCATGGTATTTCATAATCTCTCCTGTTTGAATAGGATTTGGAGAAGGGACCAGTGCAATGGTTGCAAGTTTATTTTTCTTTATTTTTATTATGTGAAATTTTGGTCCACCCTTAACTTGGCAAATGGTAAAACTGAGATTTGAAAATCAGTATGTACATTGAGATGAAATGCATATTAATGCCACAAAAATATTTGATTTAATTAGAATTCAATGGTCGGAATTATCACATCATCATATCACTTATTGAAGAAAGGTAGATAATATTTTTTTTCTTTATAAAAGGGGAAATGAGTTATTCTCCATCCTTGTAATTTCCTATCTTTGTGATCTCTACCATTTGGTTCCTCTGTTTTAGGGAAAAATGAGTTCAATGCAATTGGGGACACAAACATGATTCTAAGAATCCGATCAGATAGTCCATTCAAAGTCCAATCCAATCTTTCAATCCCATAGAGAAGACCGATGAGAATGGGTTTGTTATTTTGGATCTTCATTCTTGTTTCAATGTGACTGTTGCCTTTGCTATCGTGTGGATATCCCCAAATATTGCTGAAGGTGTATTCTGATCTTTCGATGGGCTGTGGATAACTATATCTTCTATTTGATGTTCTTTTTCAATTTTGTGTAGGTGATCAATGTAATGGCAAATCAGATTCGTCTTCCCTGAACTTCAAACTATTGTTCAGAATGTTTCTTTATTAATACTTATTTTAATGGGTTTTGAGTTCTTCATTTGCCTTAGATATAGTTCAACCTACTCATATTCTTGTTATTCGAGCTCGTGTTTTCCCTTTGTTTACCTCTTGGGAGAACCCATAAGTTGGTTATCCCCTTCTTCTCTTTTTGGTTTTTAATCTTCCTTAATTCCCACCGAATTAAAAAATCAACTACCTTTCCTCTTCTTTTTTTTTGTAGGGTTGATGCCAAATTTGGTCAATTTCCCATGATTAAGACTCTTTCATTGAACAATGGATGAAGGACAGGCTCCTTCATAAGCAGCGCTTTAAGAAGCGATAACAAATCTATTATATATCAGTATCAGTTGACATCAATATCGATATTTGATCGAAACATGATCGATGATATCATACAAACGGAGTGTAAAATGATTAAATAAAAATTATGGACTACGCTAGCATTCCCACAATCTACTGTGTGACAGTGAAAATACTCAGTATATATAGGGCAATTGAGTCTTTTCACACATACTTATATCTAGGCATAAGGAACACTAATCTGGGAGGATTCTTTTTCCCAAAAAATTATTTGTATTGATACCCTTAATGGCAAAAATATCATATACCATCAATATAAACCGATATTGATAATATAAATATCAGTTTCGGAATTGACCGGTACCAAACCCGATACTGGCAGCTAAATCCATGGTGATAAACCATTTGTGGTGGTGGGCTTTTGGCATGGAGAAAAGAAAGAAAGCTGTACCAGCCAAAGGCCCACAGAAGATTCTCTGTTGTGGTAGCTATCCTTTTCCACAATCTGACCCATCTTCCACGGTTACCCCATTGTTCATGGCGTCAGGCCTCAGATGTGGTTTTCCTTTTCCAGATCTCTCTCTCTCTCTCTCTCTCTCTCTCTCTCTCTCTCTTCTCCCTCTGTAAAAGAAAATGTAAAAAGTAAATCATTCAGAATGGAGTTTATCTGCTCCTCTATTGACTAAAATACACCCTTCCCGCAATAGTCGAACTTTCTCTTTAACAAAGGGCAAGTGTTTTCAATTCGAAAACGGCCCTTGCACTTACACATTAGGGTGCATACTTTTAGGAGGGGTACCTTGATCATTGTAGGCCCATGCGTCTGTGGTACAGGGGCCGCTCTCAAATAGAGAACTTTGTCTCTTGCTTAAAATCATTGCACTAATTTGTCTCTTGCTTAAAATCATTGTTTTAGTGCAGAATATTAGGTTGGGTATTGATTAGTTCCGAAATGAATATTGATACTAATAAGTATCAATTTGTATTAGATGTTTTTGCCTTCACATATATTTATATCATATTATATTTTTGTTCATTTTACTATCATCATCAATTTTATAATTGTTAGGTATTGATATTGATGCTGATCAATATTGATAAAGATATCAAATCGTACAACTCTGCTCATAATCCAATAGCACGCTAAGTTGAAAGAGAACATCTAAGGTATTTTGTGATTTGAGATTTGTTATTTATGAGTATTTGGCACTTTTCCCTTAGGAGAGTGTTTCAGGGACTTGGTTGATCAAAACCCATCGACGGCGTCCATATCACCAAACTATTAGTATTTTTATACTTTTCAAGTATGTTGTGGCTTCTTTACCCATCTGTGGATCCTTCAAAAGAAAAAAAAAATTACTAAGGTAATAGTACTTAGAAACCCTAAGGGGTATCTAATAAAATTTTACCCCAAAAAAGGAGGGCATATTTGGCATTTAAGTTGACCATGGGAGAAAATCTGGAGTATGGAGTCTGGACTCTGGACCACCATTCACCAAAGGTCAAAAGTCTATGTGGTTTGGTACCTACGGTAGTACAAAATACAGACAATAGTCCTTTCTTGGGTCTTGGGTGACAGCAAAAGCAGCAACTTTAGGAAAATGGAGCAAAAGAAAGAAGATAAAAAGGGCTAAAATCGAATGGAAAGAGTGCACAAAAGAGGAAGTGGGGGCAGATGAGCAGTTTAGTCACAGATTTGACCTTTCTAATTTCTCTATATTTATCATTAAAATTTGTTTATAGGACAATATTTTTCTCACTACATCACGTCCTCAGTTCCTCAACCTCCTAATGATCAATGATTAAACAATAGTCTCTGATTAACTATTTTCCTGTTTCAAATGATGACTAGTGAGTACTGAGTACTGAGCAGTGACCACACTAAACAAAGGGTAAAGAAGTTGGGGTGGGGGGAAGAACAAGAGAGATGAACAAAAAGAAGAGAAACCTAACAAACATTATAGGGTGATTTAGGAAGACAAATACAAGATGATGATCCTCCACAATCATTCTTGCAAAAAGCTTACAAATCCCATGGTTTTTTAAGGTTATTGGAGAGCTTTTTCAGGAGTAGTTGTTTGATGTTCCTTGCTTTTTTTCTTTGTAACTGGGCTTTGTTCACATAGAGCTACTTATAGACTCTAATTCAAAATTTTGAATTAGAGAGAGAGAGAGAGAGAGAGAGAGAGAGAGTGGTTATGAAGATGCTTTTTAGGAGAACCTTATCTTTACTTTAAGACCACCTTTAACTTTAAAATTTCTTTCTTGCTTCTTTCTTTTTAATATCATGGATTACATTAGATATGATTATTAGGAATGGCATAGCCGCTGTTCTTTGGGAATTGAGCTTGAAAAGGATGACCTAAAAGTGTAATGATAGTGTTACCGATCGAGTTCTCTGGAAAGACTACTCTATAATCAGATCTGGGTATTAGTTTTCTATTATTCCCAGTCCCAAACTTGCTTCTCTTGCTAAGAGTTCGGACTCTAAAGACTTGTGGAAAAACAAATACTCAGATATTGTTCAAGAGTAATGATGTCTTCTTTTTGGTCGTTTTGTTGAAAGAGTTTTTTTTTTCTTTTTTACAAGAAAGAGTTTCTATTTATAAATAAAAATTAAACAAAGTGAACATTGGGATAACTCTCTCTCTCTCTCTCTCTAACAGAGTTTAAATAATTGATTCGAAACCAATACCTAAATCCATGGTTGGATGATCTGAAATGTTAACCATAGATAGATGAAAATCATGGAATACACCAATATATTTTGACTCCAACCAAATTACAACATAGAAGTGTTAATACCGATTCAGATCCACCGACACACCCCATCCTAGACCAATACTTCAAATCATGCCTGCGATGGATGCTATCCAATAACTCACTATGGATCAAGTGGAGATGATTGACTTCCTAAAAATTTTTAAAGTGTACAATTAAATGTTTTTTCTACCTTATTGGAAGAAGATTGATCCTATACTTAATGCTCACTTTTTCTTTTTGAGTATAAGTTAAGACATTCTATTTTAAGAGGGAGAGTTTTCTAAGCAAACAGCATATGTGAGAAAACAAGAGGAGCCACAAATATCTTTTCGTACATATGAGACAGCGAAATCATTTAATAAGGGGGGAGAGAAAGAGAGAGAGAAGATACTTATTACCTTCCTTGGTTGGTTTGAAGAATAGCATTCAGATTTACATTTTATTCAAAGAAAAACTTTTATAAATACCGAAACCCTAATTAACAGTGTTTATACATCTTATCAGAGTCATGGCCTGCTTTGTCATATCCTTCAACCTAGACATAAGTAAGTTGTTATATTTTATACAAAAAGTTGGGCGATTTGTAAAATCCTCCAAATCTAGTTGGACTGGTATAGACACCCAAGGTCATGAGGTTAATTGTTCATGATTAGTTATATATACATCGAAGATTCTCACATGTCGTTCCACACCATTTTTACCCTCCATCCCTTTTTCCTTTATAGTTGTCTCACCACTTTGTTCTGTCAACAAATAATTTGCCTGAGATAAGATACACTGATAATTGAGAAAGAAGAAGAAAACCAATCCAGAAAATATTTTTCCCTCATCGATGAGGGCAGTTATAGCGAAACAACATTTTTTATGTGGTGGGGGTGTATTGGCCATAGGTTGATGAAAGGGAGAATTCTCCCTACCTGCAAAGGGATTATTATGGGTCCCGTTAACAGTCCAAAACTCAGTCTGTTCGAGTATGAGGGTGGGGTTTGGGTTTTGTGAACCAAAAGGACTTGGTTCCTATGCTTCCATATGTGGTAACATATGATGGACAGTAAATTGAAGATTGCAATTCATTCCTAGAAATATCAAGAGAATTAAAACAATACACAAGAACCTTATTAAATGATAGGGAAATGAAAAAACTCAGGTTTTGAAACCCAACGGGCAAGCTGCCTATATTCTTCTAAGAAATTTACACTAAAATAAGACATGCCACACAGACTCTTGTTGGTAGTGGAAAAACACACATAATGTGTCAATATCCACCCATTTAGCCAAGCTGTCCTTAGTGGGGAGTCCCGCATTTGCAGCTCTCTAAATGAAGATCTTAAACTTGGGGTGGAGATTAAGTTTCCAAAAAAAGCACACCATTGTGAGCAAGGAGAGGAGCATAAGCACCTGTTTGAGAATCAATTGAAGTTTGTCAATGAATTAGTTAGGAGAAACTTGACAGCTAACTTAGTAGTGAGGTTCCCTCTTTGGAAAGACGGCTCTGCCATCAATCACAGTCAAGGGAGATTGGAATTTTGATAATAGAGTTAGTAATAGACAATGGTAGCACAAAGTTTATCAATCCAATATTCCACTGATTTCCCATATGATGTCACTGACTTTGTTCAGCCATGGGGGTGTTAGTAACACAAGCCATATCAACAACATTATTTGTGTAGTTGGAACCCATCTATCATTAAAAAGAAAGGTGTTGTTGCCATTACCTATTTTCCGAAAGACCACTGAACTTAGAGTAGGTAGAATGATGGCAATATTGTTCAAACAAGGAGATCCTCGCATTTTCAGGGTTTTATTGTCAAATACTGATCTTTTATGAAAATATTGTGCTTTAAGAAGTTTGATCCCTAAGCTCTATTCATTGGTGATCATTCTCCATTTTAACTTTAGAAGAAGAGCTTCATTTTGGGTTTTGGAGTCTCTAATTCCCAGACCACCTTGAGTCTTTGGTATGTAGATTTTATGCCACCCAATAAGGTATAGATTATTGGTATTGTCTTTGTCACCATTCCAAAAATAAAGGTAGATAGAATCGAACTTCCTGCAAGTAATCTTAGGTGAAGCAAAACAAGATGTTAGATAAGAAGGGTAGCAGCCAAAGTCGATTGTAAAAGCACATTTCTTCCCACATAGGGGAGAAGATTGGCTTTCTAGAGACTAAGTTTTGACTTACTCTATCAAAGTCAAATCTGAAAGCTCTTGTTCTCTTTCTTAGGTGAAAAAGCCCCGTTCCCAAGTAAGAAGCACCCTGATTCATTTCTTTAATTCCTAAGGTCCGGCAGACATGATCCTTGGTTTCTCAATTAATATTGGAGCTAAATGCCATTCCACGTTTTTCAAAATTTATTGTAAGCACGGAAAGATTTGACAACAAATCAAGGATGCATCTGATAGTAGAAAGGTCCTCATAGGTAGCCAGACAAAAAATGAAAGTACCAGCGGCAAAAAATAAGTGTGTGCTTTCAAGTGCAAATCTCTATACTTTGATACCTTTAAAAGGTTCAGATCTCTATAGGCCGCCAGCAATCTAGAGAGGCCTTCCATGGCCACAATGAACAAGAAGGGACTAAGTTGGCATCCTTGACAAATGCCCTGGGATAAAAAGAAATTATTGAAAGCCAACCCTTTAACCTTGATAGAGAAGGAAAGGGTACTAATGATATGGTTGATCAGGCTGTCTATTGAAAGATGGCTCTCAGGAAACCCCATTCGAGTTTATCACAGGCTTCAGCCATTTTCATTTTGATTGCCACAAAATCAATTTTACCTTTTCTCCATTTAAGAGAATGGAGATTTTCTTGGGAAATGATGATGTTATTGGTTATCATGGTTTTAAGTATCTCCGATACCGATATGATACCCTCCGATACGTATCTTAAATTTAGCCGATCGATACGATACACATCGATACGATACATGAAATTTTTAAAATCCTTTCGTATTGATATATATCCTACAATACATACCGATATGCATCAATACACCACCAATACACATCGATACGATACGATATGCCTCGATACGACTATGAAAATTATAAAATTGAGGTAAAATATACATTTCGATATGTATTGGTACGTATCGGTGAGTATCGATATGTATCGATCGATACGTATCGGTATATATTGGCACGTATCGGTGAGTATCGATACGTATCGATGAGTATCGATACGTATCGGTGAGTATCGATACGTATCGATGAGTATCGATACGTATCGGTGAGTATCGATACGTATCGATGAGTATCGATACGTATCGGTGAGTATCGATACGTATCGGTGAGTATCGATATATATCGGTACGTATCGGTGAGTATCGATACGTATCGGTGAGTATCGGTCATATAATGGCCAAGATGGGTAATTTTTCAGAAAACACACGATTTTTTGAAGGGTTTTTGTTCCAAAGTTGCTGTTAGCCATATTTCTCTCTAACTAAAGTGGAAATCAATGTTGGGAACAAGGATTTTACATTTATAGGACAACTACAAACCTTGAATTCTTAGTACGATACCCTCAATTTAGTGTTTATGCATAATACATGTTATCAATAGTTTTTTTTAACAAATTCTTTATGCAAAAGTGTTTAAAAAAATGTTTCCTATCCATTTATATGTGTATCTTTAGCGTATCTTAGTGTATCTCCGATACGATATGATACTCTCTGATACGTATCTTAATTTTGACCGACCGATATGACAACCGATACCGATACTTTAATCCTTGTTGGTTATTTATTAGTCAGGGACAAACGTAGCTTAGCATGGTGAAATAAATCTGTGAAGTTGAGTTTTAACCATGTGGCCAAAATTTGTGGCCAAATTTTGGCCACAAACTTGTAACATTGCACAGACTGATAAGTCTAAAATCCCCAACACAGCACACGTTGTCCTTTTTTGTGATAAGACAAATAAAAGTATGATTGGTGCCTTGAATAAAGATCAATCATGGAAAAAATTCGAAACAAAATTACAAAATCAGTGTTTAAAAGATCTAAAAAATGTTGAAAGAAAATGGCTTGAAAACAATCAGGACCAAATGCTTTAAAGGGTCCAAGAGAGAAAACAACATTTTTTTATTTTGGTGAAAAAGGGAATAGATGTCTTACAAGAAAAAAGAAAGAGGGGATAGATGTTAAGAGGAAAAAATCAAGATTACCCAAAGAAGGAAAGAGGCATTCGATGAAGATGGGTTAGAGAAGTGAAGAGGTTGGATAGTAATGAGGCAAGTTGGCTCTAAGTGACATGACTCTTTCCCCAGATTCCAAAAGGATACAATCGAGTTTTCTTGTGTGACCCTAGAGATGGTGTGGTAAATTTTGGGAATTTCGATCCCCATCCAAGATATTGGAATGTCTGAATTTTTGGAGTCAAAACAATTCCTCAACTTTTAAAATCCAATGGATCTTGTTAAAGGTGTTGCTCAAATTATCAGAGTGCGGATCAGGTCCTCGTACGATAATCATTCTCATACGATGTTTGATTCACACTTGGACTCCACTCAAAATAAAAACCAATTAAAAGAAGAGGGAGATTAAGTTGAGTCCAAGTGTAGATCAAACATCGTACGAGAATCATTCACTTGATTCGGACCCATCATCAAAGGGGGGTCACATACTCTCCGGAGACAAATGATGGGAGAAAAAATTGGATTTAAGGTGGTCAATATGACCAAACACCTCCCAGTTCCATTTAGATGCACAATCCCACCCCTCTTCTTTATCACTAGAATCAACATGTTTAGAGTGGGGAATCCAAACATTCTGGAAATTCTCATTTTGCATTAAGAAAATGGCAACTTATCACGGTGGCTCACCAATCTTTAGCCATAGGACAAGATGACATGACCATTCTGATGGTTAGATAAGTCTAAAATTAGATTAACCACATGTCAAATTTCAGGACCTAGTATAATCAAATACCCCCATGTATTGGCATGCATCCCTACATTTTTACAACCACCCATGTAATGCTCTTGCACCCTCTTGTAATCCAAGATTTTCAAAACTTTAATTTGCTACTTCACTAACAGGTTTGGGCTGAAACTTATACAGAGGCAGGGAACATTGAGGTTTACCAATCTCACAAAATTTGGGTCCATCTGATCTATCAAATGACAGGCACTTGGGCATCCTGACAAGCCTATCAAGATAACTGGTCCTGGGTAACTTTAACCCTAAAAGTACAACAAATAAATAAGATGATGTCATATAGACTGTGGTTGGAACAATTGCAAAATAAAAGTAAAACGGATCAAAGTACATTGTCATTTTCATCCAAAAAAATTCACTCGGCTAGTATGTTGAGTTTCTGCATGACAAAATATCCCCAATATTTCTTCCCCATCAACTTTGCATAACAATAAAGAAGCAAGCAGAGGATCATAAAATTACAGTATGTTCAAATCCATGCGCCTGTGAATTGTTTGTGAAAAAGCAAATTATATCTTACACATTTTTAAGGATGCCCCCAACTAGATCCTCCAAAACAAGGACATTCCTCTCCACATAAAGGATGGATCCTGTTGGTATCAGATTCTTTGGCGTCTCCAGACTTCCTTAAAAACCCTTCAGCCAATTCTCTTTTTTCCTTTTCGTCGTTATTCATAAATCACAATGTTATAGTGTATTGTCCACTGTGACATGCTTTCAGTAACTTAAACTAAGTTTATCTTTCAAGTCACTGCCAGCTTCAAGATTTAATGATGTGCATCAAATCAATACAAAAAATTGACTCCTAATACAAAGATCTGAAAAATGGTGCTTCCTAAACCCCCCCCCCCCAACCCCTGAAAAAAATAGTTCGTGAGACAGAGAGAATACTATGTAGGGAATGGAGCAAATTCTAAACCAAAATGCAGCTACACATGCAACCTACTATTACACATTTGATTTCAACATTCAATACATGATTAGAGTTTCTACCATATCATTATTTGATTGTGAAATCCAGGAGAGTTTACAAGTCCCAACTCCCAACACCCCCCCCCCCCAAAAAAAAGGCATTATTTTATTTGTACGGAAATGACACCACATATCCTGATACCAAAGTTGAAATTTGGCCATGATTGACAGAAAATGCATCAAACTGAAGCCTTGCAAGCATAGTCAAGAACCAAAAGGAAATTGATATGCACATCTACAAATCAGGATGAAAAACAGAAGGAAAAAAAAATCAACAATGCTTTTATTTCATCTGCTATCCCTTCTTCACTATTATTGTTTGTGATAGAGTATTAACATGATACTCACTCAAAACAATTAATATATGAAAATATACAGAAGGCATAGCTTGTCTACTAAGACAACTATCCAAAAGCAAAAGTTGGAGCAACGAAAAGGAGAAAAATAGACTACAGATGCAGACTGTTATTTCTGAAGAACAAGATATGTATCTTTTTATGTTTTTAACTTTCTTTGTAAAAATTGTTTGAGAAAATTGAAAAGAGATGAGCACCTTCTATGGGGCCATGAGTCCTTCAATTGTGTAGATGAGAGATTCTTCCCAGTCAGCTTTCAAAAGCAGTGTCTGCAATGTGTGCAACACATTGTATTCTGGGTCAAGCTTCCTCTGCCAGCCCTACCAAAAGAGCAAAAAGTCAGAAGTTTTGAAAACTTGAGAATCTTTAACGTTCTACCTTCTATTCAATCCTTGACCATGACACACGATAAAATTCATAAGACAGTAACAGTGTAATTTATCGCATACCATGTAAGCAATGCACCTTAAGCAGACACCAAAATCTTTCTGACAAGATATTTATAATTTCAAACCAAAATAATATACACCACAATCTCAAAAACTACATTAAAAATCCATTTTCTATTAATGGGAAGAAAAAAAAAAATTTCCTCCACAGCTTGCACATATTGCTTCCTTCCATAGGCCACAGATTTCTACCACATGGACAAATGTTTTGGCCACTTGACCATTGGATGATAGATCAAACATGTGCAAATTTCGTCATCTCAACCGCATGACCCACCATGGAGTGAATTTTTGTTGTATATTTATAGGGGTCCAACTGTTTCAACTGTTGGTGTACGATGTCTTGTATTCCATCACAATTTAATCCAGGGAGTACTAGTAAAGCACCTCGACAGGCAGGATGGCGGTCCCGCTAGCCAGTTAGTGGGCCGTGGGGGTTGCAAGGGGTGTAGGGGGGCTGCTCGAATTTTTTCTTTGGGGGCAATTGTGTACTTTCCGGATTAGGGTTTTTCGCTATATATTTGTAGCGAAGGTTTCTTTCTTTGTAATGTAAGCAATACTGAGAGTGTGAGGGATGAGCGTTGTAACACTATTCTCCATCGATAGTGAAGCAATATCTCATCTCACGAGGGATGTAGGCAATCTTGCCAAACCTCGTAAATCTGTGTGCATTGTTTGTTCTTGGTTTTCCATTATCTTCTGCATCGTTTTAGGGTTGCACTTCTACATCAACATCGTTACAACCTCTTATACCAAAAGTTCAAGTTATTAAATAAGGGCTATGACAATGTATATCAACACACATCAACACTTACGGTGCAGGCCCAAACTATGCTCTACAAGTGACACTATCACGTGGTGGCGCCACCACATGGCACCAAGGGGCACAAAGCATAGGGACACAGCAACACCAAACCCAAACCCCTCACACTTAATAGGGATCAAACACCCAACCTCCTGGCTCTGATACAATGTTACACCGCTTCCCAAAAGCTCGAGAAATTAAATAAATGCTACAGCAATGTATATCGACACACATCAACAAATATCATTGTCTGTATTTTTTAAATCTTTCTTTCATTTAGGGCTGAAACTTGCCAAATGACTAGAGGTTGATGTGGACAGTAGGCCTATAGAGTACGTTCCACTGCCAGTAGGGATGTCGTGTGACCAAAACACAGCCTATGGAGAGAGATCTAATCCTTTTAATCTAGCCAAAAAAAAAAACTTTGGAGCAAGTAGTGCCAATCACTGATATGAGATCGCCCAAAAAAAAATTGCGACATCAACCACCAAAACTAAAAGGGACTTTGGAGTTCTCGAAATTTTAATGGCCAAAAAATTCTATCTATAGAAGAATGATTCTTACAAACCTATGAACTCAAAAGTATATCTGGTATCATGAAAGTTCAGAAAAATCATTTAGAAGAATTAGTAGATGCCAATGAGAAGCTTACATTATATCATAGAGTTCAGATAATATAGGCATGAACTTGTTACTTTATTGCTACAGTACGATAGTTACATATAAAATTTAGGGAACATAATGTAATCTGGTTAACCAAACAGTAGGTTCAGATGCAAACCACAGCTAAGGATCGTAGGCCACAACCTTGGGACCAGAATAGTGAGATTTTTAATAACTTGAGATGGACTGATCTGATGGCTTTGAAAACCTGGTCAAGTAGCACTATAAAGGAGAGGAATAATCCTTCAAAGTTTGGCAATGGATATGGAGATAAGGCAGTGATCAGAAAATAGCAACTTCCAAAAAACAGAATTAGTAATTGACAAGAAATAGCACTACGCTCAGAATTTAGAAGCCAATCAAAATATAAACATTCCAGAAATGGAAACCGAGTTTAGGAGCCTGCAGTTCAGTGTTACTGAATTAGAAACTCTGCTGGATATAGCAATGGAAACTCAGAAATTTAGTAACTGGTCTGAGAATCTATTGGCACTGCAGTAGGACACTTCAGCTCAGCAGGGTTCTGAGGACAGCACAAGCAGGTAGCTAATGAACCAGTGTTTCTGGTCAAACAAGACTTCAGAACCAGCATGGAACCCTGAACCGAAGACAAAGCTAAACCCAAAATAGAAGTCAGATATGAAGAAAATGAACCAGTACAGATTACCATTGAGATTTGAAGAGCAAGTACTAAGCTGAATCAGGAATGGTTGTTCTTACGAGCAGTATGATGTAAAAACTCAGAAACTGACCTTATGAACTGAAGAAAAAGAAGAGAAAGAAGATAGGACAAGTTAAGAGGAAGGGAAAAGGATATGAACTAGAATCGCCAATAAGCCTGCAGGAAGGGCATCACCACCAGTCCCAACCTGTTGAATACCACAACAGGTTTGGAGGTGCATCACCACTGAACCTAAGAGGCAAAATCCAAGTTCCTCAATAGCTCTTTATTTATAACTTCAATGATATAAGCAAAAAAGGAAACCCCAATGCATGGTAGGGAAAATTATAACTTAAGTCTTCTTCAAAATAAAAACTATTCTAGAACTTTAACAACATATAAACTAGGAGCTGGAATGTAGGACACCTGTCCAACCTTCTAGAAACACTACTAAAATAATGAATACAACTTACTAAAATAGAAACTAACAATAATCCTGTATGCACATTAAATCCATGGTTTAAAGTATCGGTATGCATCGTACCATATCAGCCGATACGTATCTATATCGGCCCTTATAAGATACATGGAATTTTTAAAATCATTTTGTATCGATATGTATCCTACAATACGCACTGATACGTACCGATACTCTATGAAAAATTAAAAAATCGAGGTGAAATTTACATTTCGGTATGTCGGTGCATATCGGTATGTATCGACCGATACATACCGATACATTGTGCTACGGTCATATAATGGCCAAGATGGGTTATTTTTCAGAAAAACAAGATTTTTTGAGAGATTTTTGTTCCAAAGTTGCTGCCAACCATTTTTCTCTCTAACTAAAGTGGAAATCATGGTTGGGAACAAGGATTTTACATTTATGACACAACTACAAACCTTGGACTCTTAGTGCGATACTCTCAATTAAGTGTTTATGTTATATATAGCTTTTTTAATTATTTTTTTTATGCGAAAATGTATAAAAAAGTGTTTCATATCCATTTATGTGCGTATCTTTAGTGTATCTTAACGTATCTCCGATATAATACGATACCCTCCGATACATTTCTTAATTTTAGCCGGGCAATATAGCGACCGATACCGATAATTTAATCTTTGATTAAACACCTAATATTTGGGCTTAATAGAATTGGCCATTATAATAGTAAACTTAAAAACACTAAGCCCATGGACCATATAACTCATTGGACAATCAATTAAATAGATTGGCCCACTCTTAGACCCCAATCCAATGGCCAGGTTTGCTGCTGGCCTTCTTGTTCTACTGAACTGCATCAAAATGGCTTTATACAAAGAAATTAGACAGATAAAGAAGGGAAAGCAGAAATCTATGTGCCTCATTCCAACCATCAAACAGAATAAACCCCATAAAAGGCATGATTGACATTTGGCATTCTGTAGGACAGGCACCATATGGCACTTGTCAAGCATCAAAATCAAAGAAAAGCTGGATCTTTGCAAACTTTGCCTATGTCACATCAGACAAATAAATGGCTGTATCAAGATGTAAGGTTTGTCAAAAAAAAAAAAAAAAATGTCTTTCTTCCACATTACCACCATGCTTCTGCTGATGCAGCGAAACAAACCAGCATGCATGTTGAAGATGCCAGATTCTCTGCTGCTCTATTGCTGAGATATGCAGTTGAGTTGCATATGGCTTATGAGGCCAAAGTCCCAAGAAGGATGGGATCTAATGCTGACAAATGCTGATTCATCCAACAGTCGTTCTTTTTCTTTTTAATTCTTTTTTATCCAACAGTTGTTCTTTTTCTTTTTTATTCTTTTTTATTTATTTTATTTTATTTTG
>NC_056567.1:28662415-28672413 GCF_013358625.1 Macadamia integrifolia | reverse complement strand
GGGGGGGGGGGGGGGCAGTGGGGAGGGGTAGATTTATTCACTATTTCACAGGCTTGTAATGTGCATCACATGAAATGAAGAAACAAACAAAATTGGGTATATACCTCAAGAACCAAAGTAGTAACCATCACAGTACAAACATTGCCATCAATGTTGACTTTATGACGTTGAACTTGCTCAAGCAATTGCTGGATGCACTCAGAAGCATTGAAACCATCCGCTTCTGGAGTAGCCCAGAAACTGAATGCCTTCTCCACCTCCTGTTGAAAAAAAAAAAAATGCTAATATCACATAGATAGCCAAAAAGGAATTGCTACTTCTTTTGCACTGGTAAGTCACCTTCCTCACAACGTCAACTCTCCATGGGTGATTTCTCAACTCAATTTTGCAGCTCACATGCTAAATCACACCCCCACCCCTTCTTTTTTTTTTTTTTACTTCAGATTTCGTGGATGGCATACAAGCATAGTTCAACATTCGACTATTTATTTCAGTTTCGACCCTAGTTGAAACGAAACCCCACCACCAACTTGTCAGGTTTACAAGTTTTTGGTCGAAATTTTAGCGAAATGACTAGAATGGTTGAAAATTTGCTCAAAATGGTCCAAATTGTGTACTGCTTTCCATGTTTATGGTTCTTCATTCTTGTTGCATATTTCACTTATTTTTATTGAATGTTATAGGTTATAAGACTAAATTATTGGTAGAATAGGCAATATAAGGGAACGTATACAATAGAATCCGACACACACTAGCAACCTAGAGTCCAAACCAAACTCCCACTTTGGTGTTTTTTTCCAATTTAATGATTCAAATATGCATCAACATGCTTAAATAGGTACTACACAAAGTTTAGAGCAAAATTTCATCATTTGCCAACTGAAATGACCATTTCAAGTTGACCAGAAAAATGAACCAAATTTAAAACCCACTTCACATATTACTAGGTACTAGAAGAAGTTTTAGAGCACAATTCCATCATTTGACTGCCGAAATGGCCATTTCAAGTTGAGCCGCGAAATGGACCAAATTTAGAACCCATTTCACATATTACAATGGCATAATCCTGGTTGAAACCGACATTTTTGTTGAACCTAGTATACGGAGAAGGATTACTTTGAAGATCCCATTGTACTTGGATTTAGCTGTGCAACTTGAGTGGGCCTCGGTTGAGAAAGTGATCAATTTTGAACCACAATGAGCCTAAGCCTGGCCTGATATCACTGAAATTAAACCCAAATTCACCCTGAGTAACACCCCTAGTTGGATTTTTTTTGAGTTCAAGATAAATGAAGAAAATCTTATTGCTTCAAGCCTACAACTTAAATGCTTACAAGTAGAAATTAATGGGTCAACCATATCTTATATTCAGACTCTGAATTCTTCTAATTGACAATTATTTATAGCCCATCCTATGTTATAATCTAGTACAACAGTATGGTTACTATATTGTGGCCAAGTAGTGATCACGGATTTAAACCAGGAAAACAGCCTCACCACGAAGCAGGGAAAGGCTGCATACATTATGACCCTCCCCAGACCACACAGTGGAGGAAGCCTCATCCACTAGGTACGCCCTTAGAGGGTGAAGTCAGCGGACCTCGGCACAGCAATCTTAGAATCTAGTCCCCACACCACCCCCCCCCCCCCCCCCCCCCCCCCAAAAAAGTGTAGAAAAAGTGTAAGTAATAGGAGTAACTAAAGAGGAACTAATACTTCAAAAAGATGGTGTCTTACTTGGAAAAACAAATTCAACTCGTGGGAGTTCTTCATGCCTGATTTCCCCTTTTCCTTTTTAAGTTTCAAGCTATTAGCTTGGTTATTTCTATCACCCTTTGCTGCATTTCTTTCTCCTTTTTGATAGAATAAATATAGAAGACCCTTATACCGCTCCACTAAATGTTTCTGTTTAATTAGGCTTATTTTCAAAGCTCAAACCTGTGTTTAGTATAATTTTGCCACTGCTTGAGAACTTAATCAGTTACCTTTCCCAAGACCAAGATTGTGCACTTCCAGACTGTATTGGGAAAGCTACAACTAGTATATCAATAGGGTGTTGGTCTCTGATGGGATTACCATGTCAGAAAAGTTGATTCAGAATTTATTTTGAATCTATTTCTTAAGTTCACAACTTAATTGGAAAGTTATCAACCACTCAAAGGAGTATCTAAAATAAAAAAGGGTGCCATATTAGGATTAGGAGTGTTAAGACTCGTTTTTCTTTTCCTAAAGGTAGGAATTCAAGAAAGGCTCCACAAACACACAATATACAATTAAAATTCAGGATTTTGGTTATGGAATATAACTATAAGCATGCCTACAGGTATTCTACTAGATGGGCAGTGGTCATTCCACTGCTGTTAACGGTAAACTATTAGCTTAGGTTAACGGTTTTGTTTTCCAGTTCTTTGAAGTTCTAAGTTCCTTCTCTCGAGATTTCCAGACAGTCTATCCAAATTGAGTAGAACCTTGGGCAATTGCAGAAGTTTTTCTACTGTTCTTAACCTGCTGTTGAGAGGATTACTGAAATCTTTAATACTTTCAAGAACTCTTTATAACTACTTCAACCTGGTTCTTTTAATTTGTTCATTTATCTTCTAATCAATTTCCTTGAATTTTCTCCCCTGAATTCTTGATTTAGTCTTTTTTATCTAAATTTTCTTATTTCAAAATCTTTGTTTCTATTTCCATATTCTCAACTGCCAACGCAATTTGGAATGGCATGATATTGCCAAAATAGCTGAACTTAGATGATGAAGCTTCGATTCTTTGGGGACCATATTTCCAAATTAGAGAATTCTTATATCAAGTTTTACTAAAAGGAACTTAAATACGGATTGATGCTCTAATAAATTTAGGTTCGCCTGAATCAAAAATTCTTTTCATTATTGTTACATCATACTGAATTCTCATTGGACTTCAAGATCTCAAGCAATATTTGGAAACAGTATCTTGTTCACATGAACAACTTCAAGAAAGTTATGAGAATATGGGTACTATACTCAAGAGAGAGAAGAAAAGAAGGGGGGAATCTATGAAAACAACACGGCAAAGGAAATAAATCAATCTTGTGTTTAAAAAATTCAACAAAGACAACCAAAGAATCAAAGAACATTGAAAAACACATATTATGCAGAAATATTTGATGTAAAGACAATGTGAAGTCATGTGCCTTAATTTCATATTTCCAGATTAGCTTAAACACTATTGCTTACTATCTTCCTATCGCAAGTATTCTCTAAGGTTACTTCACTGGATCATTGTGAGAGTGCCTTGTTGATTATTTACAGAACAGAACTCATGGCCAAGTTTCTCCCAATCAAAGGGGTAGATGCAAGAGCATTTCAAGGATTCAAACAATGATGTTTCTCCCTCAGAAAGTCCATACAATCTGATAAGAATCTTGAGCAAGCCTGGAAGTTTATCTGCTATTCTCCGATTCTCTTAGAAGATTCTTTATTTTCTGATCAATTTCCCAAAATTTCTCCCTCGCTACCCAACATCTCAAGTTTTTGATCCTTCGCCTTTTGGACTTTCTATTAGTAGTCTTTATCACCATTCCCATATTCTCTATCACTAATTTAAATCTCTAAGAGTGTCATCATCTACCAAAATAGTAAAACTGATGCAACTGGAAGTGAAAAATGATGCCTGTTTTGATGTTGTGGTTACAGGCTTTGGTTTTTGATAGGTTTACTTGCAAGGGCCTAATGGGTCAAATATACAGTCCCGATAATGAGTATTGGGCATTGGGAAGAGCATCAATTCAATTTACCTTTTTTAAGTCTTGGGGACATGTATCTGTTTTAAGAATGCCTAGTTTCTATTTTTCAGATGAGTCTTAATGTTGGGCCAGAAAGGATTTTTCAGGAGTTTTATTTTCTTTACGTATATCTTACGGATACATTTTAACCCCAACAGTCCTACAAATACATTTTCTTTACATACATCTAATACTCATCTATTTTTCAGATGAGTCTTAAAGCTGGGTTAAAAAGTATTTTTCCGGAGTTTCCATTTTCTTTACATACATCTTATGAATACTGTATACTCCCATAACAGTACCTGGTTTAATATCCTTCCTCTAACTTCTTCAGTTTCTTAACATCAATTAGTTCTAAGCTTTCTACATTTCTTGTAATTCAGTCCTAGAAATCTAAATCCCTAGGCTGTCCTCAATCAAAAACTTTCCTAAGTTTTATAAGTTAAGATTCGAACTTTTTTTTTAGGCCAGTATTCACAAGGATGGGATCTTAATAACATCCTAGCATTAGGAAGTATTTCAGATCTAATAAAGAGATCTGGTATATAACTTTGGTCTAGGAATAAATGACAGATTTGCAAAACCTTTGTTGAAGGGAATTACAAAGAACAATGTGTTTATTAGAATTCAGTCCACTAACAATGCTATGTATATCTTTTACCTCAATGAAGGCCTCAGGATTCGGGCAGCTCTGCTGTTTTGACAATCTCAGTGTGGACTCCGCAGCAATGCGGCCATCTTGAAGGGCAACAGCCTTAAAGAACTCCAGTAAATTCTCTCGATCACTCTTACAAAGCTCAGTAGTCATGCCTACATCAAGGAAAATGACATGAGGCTTGGGCTTGAGCGAAGATTTGCTATGGGCCACCCTGACAAGGATATTTCCAGGATGCATGTCTGCATGGAGAAAATTGTCCACCTGAAAAGAATATGATACCTCAAACACTTCAATTCCAGCACTCTTATCTGAACGACTCATTTAATTGTCTAGCGGAAAAACAATTACCATCACGCAAACTTGCTACGCTAATTGCGAGGATTTGGAATTCAAATATCATAAATTGAGATATTAGTGCCAGTGGACAGCTATGACATCAAGTATACAGCTACCCAAGGATGACAGAATGCAAGACACCAAAAGTGACATAAGAATAACCTAGATCGAAGGTCACATGTAGTTCTACAAACACTTAAATCAGATTGACACCATAATTTTCTGTGTCATTGTCTAGTTCATATGATCTATATTTTGAAATGGTGACCTCAGCCTCCACATTGCAAAATTATAAGTGCCATCAACCCAAGCTTGGCAAGGTAACCATCTAGATGATAAAGAAGCATTATATTTATCTGATTGGAGTGAGAACATTTCCTCAATGTTGTGAAGCTCTTCCCATGCAGCTCATTTAACTCAAGGACTTTTTAATTCAAGATGGATAACATTTGCACTTTTGGGAAAGCATAGAAAAATGGATGTTGAACCTCTAATTCGCCACCCTAGCCAATGGGATTCAATACAATGCAGGAGGGATAGTTGCAAAGATTTTAAAGAAGTGGGTTATTGGTCTGGGCATGGCTAATAGTGGGGTGATTGATTTTGGGGCCTCATTAGTAATTTCCTTAAAACACGTAAGAAAGGTCAGGTAATTAGTACTGGTAAGCAGTTTCTAGTAGTTTGAGTAAGACGGTGGTAAGTATGGTTTCTAATTTCTAGCTACTGATTTTCTTGTATCATTAGTTTCCAAATCCCATTTTTAGGATAATGTAAGGAGTATATACATACATATTTTATATAAACCACTAACACTGATTAATTTGATCACACCCAATGCTACTGATGTCTTACAGTATCCACAAAAAAATTGAATAGTTGAAAACCCAATTAATCATTAGATTAAACAGAGAAAGGAGAGAGAAAAAGAACTACCATTAAAAAAAAAAAAAAAAACTAAAACGTAAGAGATTGTACCAGAAGCATCTTCAGAAGTGCATGAACCCCAATGCGGGCAAGTGCACTTTTAATATTGTTATTTCCTTCAAGCTTATCAACATAGTAGGAAACGCTTTCTCCTTTCTCGAAAGTTTCCACCAGGACAGCAGGATGAACAAGTGGATACAAAGGCTTAGGAAAGGACACGTCTTTTGATCTTTGGAAATTGTAAATAAACCGACTCAAATGAGCAGCTTCCCTTGCAAGATCAACTTGAGACATCATGAAAACAGCAAATTGCTGGACACTTTGATCCAACCTCAACCACTTCAAGGTAGGGATGAAATTTGATATTTTGGCAATCACATTAATAATCGCAAAATCCCTCCTAATTATTTCACCAACTCCAGGATGTCTAACTTTCACAGCAACTACAATGGGCTTGACCTTTTGACCAGGGTACCGAAATCTCAAAGAAGCTCGATGCACTTGGGCAATACTTCCAGATGCTACAGGTTCTTCTTCAAAATTTTCAAAAATTTCAGGAAGCTTGCGGCCAAATGCTTTCTCAATAGTCCTCTTTGTGTAGGCAAAGGTATGTGGTGGTGCTTTTGCGTGAAGCTTCGTAAGCTCAGTACATAGATCCTTAGGGAAGAGATCTGGTCTGGTGGCTGCCCACTGACCCCACTTTATGAATGCTGGGCCTGCTATTTCTAGTGTACGATGGACAAGGTGAAGCCATGTTTTCCTAATACAACCATTGAAACAATCTACAAATGGAGCCATTGTCATTGCAGGAGAAAACAAAATTGCCAAATATATAAATCTCAAAAACAAAATAGCACCCTCCAAGACTGAGAACACAACCGACGTCAGATAAACATGTCCATCCCGTGCATGCATGTATAGATTGTTCCCTTTAGGGAAGTACTCAGCATCTGCCCAAGTTCTTTGAGTCCATGCAACCTCTCCTATAATAAAGGCAAAAATGCTAGGAGCAACCAGGTGTGATCTGGCCAATGCCAAGCTGACGGCACAAGCGATCCTACTTATTGGTGGGAACGGTGAGCCTCCATATGAACATATATGCGAAAGCCTTTTCCAAGCTACTTGGGCATGATGTGTCACATAATCACTTGCTGAGAAAAAAGTGAGGTTCTTGGAATATACAGCCTTGTATAAATTCTCCCTCACTTTGTATAATCTAATTGATGCATGTCCTTGACTTGAAAAACTACGGGATGAATATGACCTGCTCATGGAGGAAGTTAGAGCGAGGGTGAAAAGTATTGCATTCTTCTTTACTTCTGCAAAGCTGTTCCTCTGGTTTACGAGAAGAAAACGTGTGATTGTGTGAATGTTTCCAAATGAAAGAAACCTACACTTCCAACAGAAAAACATATTACTCTTTCACCAAGAAAAATGATATCTAGTTAAGAAGTAAAAATTAATTAATTTTGAGCTACATGAGCTGGAACCAGTAAACAGATTGATTGATTTTTTATTTTATTTTTATTTTTTTTTAAGCAAACACGATTCCACATCTCCTGTCCGGTTGAATAAGGAACCTCTTAACTTCCGTGAACAATTCAATTACATTTCAGATTTAGGAATCCGGTCAAAAATGTATCCCAATAACCCAAGTGCAGGCATTCACAGTGGAAGTGAGAAAATTATAAAACATCAAAACAACACGACAACGAGATAAAACTGTAGTTCCTGGTTAAAATTACCTCAACAGAAACTTTAATTTAAAGAAGTTGAAGAACTAGAACAAAATCTGTGTCAAAACAGCACAAACAGAGTCCGATCCAGAAGATCTTCGAACAAACGTTAATCGAACATATCAAATTCAACTCAAGAAACAGGATGGAATACAAAGCCAACACAACAGTGCTCCAGTCCAAACCCTAACTAAAAAGTATCCAAACACGACCATTGGAATTACCAAACTGCGATCAACACGAGAAATTAGAACTTGAAATCCCTAACGTTGAAAGAAAAGAAAGAGGGAACATGGGGTAAGGGAGAGAAGAAACCAAAACCCTATCACGCAAACAAGAAGGAAACAAATTTAGAGAAAAATGAAGAAACGTGAATTTCTCAGAGCTTTCACAACCAAATACCAACCTTGACATGATGAATGCTATCAGTTGGAGCTGTTCTAACTATAATACACAGGTGAGGTATTCCCGCCGGCATTGTCACCCGTTGGCGCAAAAAAAGATCGTCGTCATCTCAGCCATTGCCATCGTCGTTGTTGGTAGCCATCAAGTTTCGATGTGGCCAATTGTTCACAAATCCCAACTGGTTCGCCGCTTACTATTTCAACTAATGACCTTTCCCCACTTCTTTCTCAACACCTTTTCCTGCTACTGCTTACAGTTCTGTTTCGTTTTCCGCCGATGTTGCAACACGCCGGTGGCCGGCCCTTTGGAGAAGGGGAGGTTTGGGTCTTGTGGCGAATGAGATATCCTACCACGTAACATTCCAAGTTTGTTTTCATATACTGGAACCGGATTCCGGACAGAGGAGGCGAGGCCTGGCAAGAACTCCGCCCTCTGTCTTGTGAGGCCCTTGATATCTGCCACGTGCTAATTCTGTTGAGGTCAAATTTTCAATCCAAAATTTGGAAAATTTAACTCTGTCCTGGGCGGCGCTGGGTTTGGTAACGCCTTCGTCCGTCTATTTTAGGGATGTAAAGGATTGGTCAGTGATGGAATTCGAATCAGATGTGTTTGAATTCACATATTTCTTGATCGGATTTAGATACCCTTAAATGAATATGGACGTAGATCGAATTTGAATTTTTAATTATCTGTTTACTCTTTGACTTGTGTGGTTCAAATTCCAAATATTTCTCCTCAATGAATATGATTTGTTCTTAGTCCACATTTCTAAGTTGTTTCAACTCTTTTCTTCATTATCTAGAATTTGATTATACTTCAAGAATTTTCAAAATCATTAATTGATTATTTACTCGGATTGAATTATTATTTTTGATAATTTATATTTCATTCTTGATACTCTTTAATCAAAAATGAATACCCCTAAATGAATAGGAATGCGAATTTGAATTTGGATTTCGACTATCCATTTAAGTCCATGTGTCTATTCCTCCTCACATTATAAAATGACATATTGACCCTCTTGTCTAGCCAAAAAAAAAAAAAAAAAACATATTTGCCCTCTGTTATGAAAAAAGAGAGACAAGACTTCGGGACCTTATTTTTCTTTTTTTCTTTTTTTGAAAATTTAAAAAATATAAGAGTGAATTTTCCTACAACCATAGTGGAGGAAAAGTATAACCATCAATGGTTGCTCTCCTTCGATAATATAACCCAATGTTCTCTTACATCTATTACACCATCCAAGCCCATCAATTATTTATGTAGTAAGCTTTATGAACTTCCCATACGATGTTTATAAATGGTCAGTCCTTTTTTCTTTTTTTTTTTTTGAATAATATCTATTTCTACCAGATGTGAGGTTTGAAATTTAGTAAAGAGATGGACCCAAAGATCCTCTAGATGTCAAGTCTTACCTTCAATTAAAGTTGCCCAAGTGGTAAAATTAAGTTTTTCAATTATTTGGGACGATCAATAGTAGACTATCAAAAAGGTCCATGACAATAAATGGGAAAGACACATGATTGTATTTAAGTACGAAAAATTCAAACCATTCTTTAGATAATTAATATTTAGAATTACCACATCATCAATCCACATGGCATCATAGTTTTAGATAATAGATTAGATTTGTATTGGCTGAGATCGATCCACAATCCTTTATCGGTTCAATTCTAATCCATGATAAAAGTATAAGAGTAAAATGATCCAGACTACTAAATTTTATAAGATAGGTAAATTTGTCACAACTCAAGTTTTAAAACCTTGCATGGCAGAGCTAAGATGGATTACTCAGATGTTCTATGGACATGACCATTCTACAAAATAATGTCGTTCTTACTATTAACTTCATGGATTTGTGTATTTGTATAGAATGATACGTATCGGTATCATTGGTACAATATCAATATTGATCGGTGATATCGACTAATACAATGTCTTTTCTTGAAATTTTGTCTAATCTTAGCCTGAACAGCTGAATACCATATCAATACGGACGCATTTTTTTATAGCCAGTGATCGATATAGCTTGTGATACTAATACCTATTAATTTCATTAGTTTTTTTTTTTGGTAGGATTTGATTAGCTTTTAGATCCTTATGTTGGTCTGCAAATTTGTCAAAATTGTCAAAATTGTCTATAAGTCAGTCATAAAAAAGATGGGGGGGGGGGGGA
>NC_056567.1:28630112-28662395 GCF_013358625.1 Macadamia integrifolia | reverse complement strand
AATGGGAGGAGTTTAGTCCCACATTGGATTGGTGTGATAACGTACAATAGTTTAGTTTATGATCGTGGAAGAGCTTTCCCACTCTAAAGCTCCATGGTATTAGAGTAGATTGTCTGTACACCTGCCATAGCGTACAATAGTTTAGTTTATGACCATGGAAGAGCTTTCCCACTCTAAAGCTCCATGGTATTAGAGTAGATTGTCTGTACACCTGCCATATGGGGGCCAATGGCCCAAAGCTGAGGAGGGTTGATGTAGTTTGGTTCTAAGGGTGTTAATCGGTTTTGATTTTGATGTATACGAGACAGTATGGTTCTATTTGGTTCACATTTATTTAGCTGAAACTAAAACTGAACCATTTATTAAACGGTTGTACTTTTAATATATGATTTCGGTTTCAAGGTTTTTAAATGGTTTCGATTTTACAGTTTTAAACGGTTTTGATCGCGGTTTAATCCATACGGTTTCTAAATGGTTAGCAATCAATTTGCTAGTTTCTTTGCATGCTTACTGAATTTTGTTTTTGTTGATAAATGTTTCAATGTATCAAACTAAATGAAGCATTAAACAAGCAATGATTTAACTATATAACTACACGATAGAAGTAAATTATTAAACAGACTATTGGACAACCTCTATGATCCTTAATTCTTTCCTAAATAAAATCCATCATATTTTATTAGAACAACTAAGTAAAATAAAATATCACATTGCTAATAAACACAACTTATCATTAATTTTCTAAAGTTAAAGAGTATGAGACACTGAATACACATCAGCTAACCCCTTATTCTATTAAAGCGCTATACAGGTTAAACGGATCGATTTTGATGGTGTAAACAGTTCGTTTTTCACACTGTCAATTAAGTTTGAAATCGACAGGTTAAACGATTAAAACCAAACCGACCCATTTAATTAACCGATCTTAAACTTAAAACAACCATTTGCTAAACGATTTTATGATTTTAATGTAGATGACTCGATTCGATTTTGATTTTAAATTCCCATCCTTACCTTCCATGGACAAGAATTGAAGCGATTTAACCTCATATTAGTTGGAGAATATACAACAATTTAGCTTATGAGATTGGAAGAGCCTCTCCACTATGAAGCTCAAGCTTTTAGAATAGACATTGTCAAATGATGTCAGAGTTTGTTGTCTGTATAACCATGCATGTGAAGGCACATGGCCCCAGAATGAAGGGAGTTGATGCAATGCATACCCTCTATGGCTAATAATAGAGGGGTTTTAATTCTACATTAGTCAGATAGTGTACAACACTTTGGTTTACGACCTTGGAAAGGCATCTCCACTTTTGAAACTCGGGCTTATTATTGGGCTCTTATCAGCCCGTTACTGGTTTAGTCTCAAATTGTCATATATAGACCTTAAAAAAAAAAAAAAAAAAAAAAAAAAAAAAGTGTTTATCAGATCCTTCTTGGATTGGGTTTGATTCGGTTTGGTTTCTGCCAGTTTCATAAAGACCTAAATTGAAATCAAACTGTTAAGGATTTGGGCCTTTCATGACCTTACAGGCTAGAGCCCAGCTCAGAATATGTATAATTATCTGTGTTGGACTGGGCTTGAACCCAATACATATGTCTACTAAAAGTATGCTATACTATTACTTTACTGCTGAACGTTACTGAGTGCTTGATGAGACAAGCCAAAAGCACAAGCAAACTGATACAAGAGGGTTGGGCTTGCCATTAAAGCACAAGCAAACGCATACAAGAGGGTTGGGCTAAAGTTCCGTTTGATTGCAATGCGAATTTAGAAGGAAAGAAAGTAAAGTCTTCTTACTTTAAAAAGAAATATTTATAATTATTATTCTATATGATTGTATTAATTATTTAATTTTTTTAATCATATTTAATAATAATATATTTTATATGTAATTTTTATTTTACATATTATAACAATAGATTTTGGATGCAAATAAAGTTAAATTTTATAACAAGAATATAGAATGATTAGAAGTTAATTTTAAAATCAAATAAGTAATAACTACATTTATTTCTTTTTTAAGTATGAAAATTTTACTTCCCTTCTCTTTAATTTCCCCTACAACCAAATATAACTAAGGTCTATTAACTCAACCCAACCCAAGCCCAACCCTAGATTGGATTAAGATATCTCAGTCCAAACCCAACTCTGTCGGGCTTAGTCCAACCAATACAGACCAGCCCAGATGAACCTTGATTAGGCCAGGCTTAGCCCAACCCAACCAAGTACTATTGATTATTGATCACTTGATCTCGATGCATTGCAAAGGCAAAAAACGAAGGTTTTTGTATATGTAAATTGTGAAAAACAAAAGACTTTTTACAAATCTTTTTGTATAAGTACTAATTTATAATTATTAATATGTTTAATTTATTGTTTACTTAATATACAAGGTTGATTTAGATTAAATTGGATTTGGATTGAGACGTCATGGATCAACCCAACTCGGCTTGGGCCTAAAATTTTCCACCTTAGTCCACCCTATGAACTAAAATCTCAGCCCAAGCTGTTCGGACGCGAATTAGGGCGGGTTCACGTTGACCGGGCTTTTTGACACCCCTTGTTGGAGGGTTTCACCTTTCAAGGGCTATAACGAAGGGGACGCACAGTAAAGAAACTCTCCCAAGTCCCAATCCAAGGAGGGGAAGGGAACAAAATACTGTGGGATTCAGTGAAGGCCTCAATAACTCATTTTAATGTCAAGGAATATAAGTTCAATAATGCCATACTGCAAGTCTGCAACACATCTGAGAACCATTAGGATGGTTTCCGTTATCGGGTCTGCTTGCAGAGTGAGTCCAGAAAAAAGAAAGGGTTCAGAGTTCCTATTTCGGCTTTCAATTATCGATTCTTCTCTGTTCTTTCGTCGTTATTCGAGTAATTTCGTACAACAGTACAAGATCGATATCAAAAAGAAATCAGGTCAATTAATGCCTTTTCTTTTTCGAAAAAAAATGAAGAAAGAAACCCAGTTTGGGATCTTGCCTTCCACTGTAAAATGATAATCGATGACTACGACAATATTGATTCTATCTTCTAAACGTAAAGTTTCGGATAATGAGATCATTTATGTAACAGTAATCCCTGTTCATACTTGACAAATGGCAAATCTGTGTATCAAAGTAGTTCAAAGCTTCTCAAATTTAAAAGCAGACAAAGAAGAAGAAGAAGAAGAAGAAGAAGGAGGAGGAGGAGGAGGAGGAGGAGGCTAATGATGTGTTGAAGTGACTTACTTGTATGTCTGATACTCCGATCAGTTACCTCAGGTAACGTGGATGGATACACAAAGTAACATATAATAAAATACTGTTGAGGGTTCAATTACTTCAATAATAAGTCTTGTTTAGGTCACTGGTCAGCGTCTACGGGCGGCGGGTTCCTTCTGGGCATTAAAATAGACGGCGGCGACGGGAAGTCCGAGGCCGCTCTGAGCGGCGAAATTACGGGTACTGAAATTGCAGCGGGCATCTGGCGGTAAGATATCCCTCCCCATGGGTCCTCTCTGTTGAAACAGCGCGAAAACGTACCGGTGGATGCCGGTCGGTGGCTTTGGCCCCATGTACGGCACTATCTCTTTCCCTGCAACTCCCGGTTAATTTTTCACCAACTCCTCAATACACGTCAGACATTTTTTTGGGAATTTCTTCCCAATTTGATTTATATTATAAAAAAATTAACACTTGTCACTTCCTTTGCGACTTTTTCATTAACAGAAATTAAGAACTGACCTTTCGAGGCGTCGAGTCCTTGAGGGATGTCCACCACAATCCTGCAAATGTCAACCAAAATTAGGATCTGTTTGTTTAAGATAGAAAAGAAGAAGAAGAAGAAATGAAATTAGTAATTAGTTACCAGTGTAGCCATTCTCTCATAGTTGGCTCACTTGGGCTTGGAGCATCAGGATCTGTCATTACCTATACAAGAATTACAGTAATATATACCAGAAGAAGAAGGATTGGGCATTTTTTTAGGGTTTCCCAGGACACCATTGCTCTCAACGAAGGAAAAATCAAAGAGAGGAACATACACAGACAATATATGATTAAAAAAGGAGTGGTTGGGCTTACAAGAGTATATAGATTGTTGGAGATGACGCGAGAACCAGAGAGCTGAACTCTGGGTTTATTAGAAGTAGCAGAGGGTTTGATTTCGCAGCCGTTAGCGACCTGTTTGGATCCGTAATGGACTGTGAATTCAATGGTAGGGGAGAACATGTCGAGAACGTCTCCGATCACTCTTCCCACGACCAGTGGCTCTACGGAACGAGAAGCAGTAGCAGCCATTAGAGGGACGAGGGAAGCTTAAAGCTTGTGGGTTGAGGGAGATCAAACAAAGCAAGGGAACTGCCAAGGGGCAACACCAACGCAAGAGCGAGATCTAGAGAGAGAGAGAGAGAGAGAGAGAGAGAGAGAGAGAGACAGAGAGAGAGAGAGAGTCTTTTTCGCAATTCGCTATTTGGAAGCGGCGGAGACGTCGAAATGAGAATGATTGGTGTTTTTCTCGCGAGAAGTAGATGCGGAGGAATTGACGAATGAGGGACACGTTGCAAAAGTTCCACGACGAGTGTCGCATTGCTTGTAATTTACGAAGCGTATTACTTATCAAGACACGTGTTTCGAATTTGACTCTTTGCCGCTTTTGATCGTACGACTCAACCTTCATATGCCATTTTTGTTTTCAAATATATCTATTTTCATCTTAATAACGACAAAAAAGAAGGGCAAGTATTGATTGTTGACTCATACGATCAGATGATTATACAAACAATAGATCCTATTTTCATTTTGACCGATCAATCCAATTGTGCTCGCGAGCCCACCATGCATAGGCTATGCCTTCTATAGTTGGATGAAATTGGCCTCATCTTCATCAAAATTTATACAAAGATTTGGTTTGGTTTTTATTTTAGTATAGATTTTTTTTATGGTAAATTAAAAATATGTTAAAATAAAAGAATAAATCATAACAACAATAAACAAAAATCATCAAAAGAAGATATATCCAAAAAGCGTTGTGGGGGGTGGGGGGAGAGAGGCAAAGAGACAGAACAAACACCAAGAAACGGTACATGAAAATAAGAGAATAAAAGAAACAACATAAAAATGTGATACATGAAAATTAAGGGGAGGGAACAATCAGAGGAAAATCCCAAGAAGAGGCCAGATGCTTATTTCTATTTGAGTTAGGGCACATTACACAATTTTAAAGAATTTTATTTTTAATCTAAGATTTTTAACTGATTTCGATTTGGTTTCTGATTCAATTTGTTTTCAATACAATTTGATTTTGCGTCATAATACCAAAACCTAAACCAACCCATTAGGACTTCGATCCAATTTGATCCGAATTACTTTGGATAGCGAACTAAATCTGCCAAGAAAAAGTTTGGTCTGTTTGTAAATAATCCAAAAGATTCCATACAATATGCAGGTTTTTTTTTTTTTTTTTTAGTAGGCCATGCATGGGTTTGTTTGATAGCATAGAAATGTGAACTTTAGAAAGAGAGAGAGAGATTGATTTGTATCAACAACTAATCCTTGAATATTAGGGAAAGAAATAGAGGGTGTTTTGTGTTTATGAGTATCTTTTTATGATTTGATAAATAGATTCCACTTCCACTTCCACTTCCATTTCCCCTGAGAAAAAAACAATGAAATGGAAAAGTTGCTTTCTTGTGGAAGTCTTGTAACGGAAATCTAATCCAATGCACTCATTTTTCAAGTATTTTACAATTGAAAAGAAAATCATTTCTAGCCAACCAAATGTAATGTAATGACTTTCACTAGAGAGAGAAGGAATGTGGAGAGGATGGCAGAGAGCTTTTCCTTCCTTTTATTATTATTGTATTAGTCACTAATAAGATTAAAAAAGATGACAAGATCCTACACCTAACAGAGAGATTATGGAGTCACCACATAACTTTTGATCTCTTTCCTATTGAATAATTTTTTTGATAGAATAGCAAATGGGAATCTGTTTGTGGGTTTCGACAATCGGAATAAAGAAAAGATCTACCTGATAAACATTGGGAAGTCATTTTCTACTTGATATGGATGTTTGTCGATTCATCCCAGAGACTTTTTGCATCTAATCTTTTTTGTTCTAGATATAATTTTTTTTTTGACAGAAGTTTTCCTTCTCTAGTGGTGGAGAAAGAATCCAAAATGATGCAGAAAAAAAAAGAAAAAACAAGAATAATTAATCATACAATGCACACAAACTTACGAGATTCAGTAAAATTGTCAATATCCTTAATGAGATAAGATCCTACTTCACTTTCAATGGAAAATAGGGTTACGATGTTTGTCCTCACATCTCTCCACTTGCTTACAAAGAAAGAATCCTCGTTACAAATATATTGGAAAACCCTAATATCATTAAGTATAAAATTGCCCCCAATAAATGAATCCCAAATAAAAATTCGGGTGGAGGGCTTCACTCCCCTACACCCCCTATGTAGGGGGCCTCCTACTCCCCTTGCAACTCCACAAATCGCTTATTGGCAAACATGACAGTCGTTACCTTTTTTAGGGGGGAGGTGTACTAGTGTTCCCTGGAATAAACTGCAATAGAATACAAGATATCGTATCCCAACAACCACATGATGGGATTCTTATCCCATCACAACCTTCCACCCGCTATTGTTTTCAGTTGAAATTATTCCTTCCCTAGGCATCCCACAGTATTTATGTCCATGGAGGACGAAGGTGAAGAGAAACTCGATCTCAATTATTTTAGTTAATATTTGTTTTATAGAAAGTATTCGTTATTGATATTGTCCGATTGGTTGTGAGGGAAATCAAGAAGAGGGAAGAAAAGTCAAATCACTAATAAAGCAAATAAATTTTTGTAAAATTACTTCATATTATTATGTAATTGACTCTAAAGTATTTTGATTTTAACTATTAAGTTTTAGGGAAAGTGTTCTACCAATGCAAGGACTAATAGGACTGCACACAAAACATAAACAAGATTAACACTTTCACCTTTCATGAGGTAGTGCAGTCATTTTATCCCCCCCGCCCCCCCAAATGTATGTATAAATAGATGCAACAATTATCACAATCTTGTCCATTTCGTTAGATTTTATTTTACTTTGAAATCAATATCCCTTTGATTAAAAAACTGAAATAAATATTAAAAATAAAAATATGAGAAAATGTTTTTTGTCGGAGAATGTGGTCTTTGTGCCCAGACATATGGTGGTGAAATGATCAACCCAACCCCATGAAAAAGAATATGACTTATATAGATACTTTCATGTGCACTTCCATTGGTCCTTACGTACACTGCACTCTTTTACAGAAAACAATAGTGGTCTTAAAAATATAATAAAAATTCTAGATAAATTAAACCAATATGATTACAATTTTTTTCTTTTTCTAATATATATATATATATATATATGATTTTTCTAGTACTTAAATCCTATGTAGCGACATAGGCCATCAAGCGCAAGTCCAATTGTTTCCATTCCTCACTTTATATGGCTCGGTCAAGGATCAAGAACACTTTAAAGTGGGAACCAATCAGAATCCGACATGCCCATAGAAAGCATCCTCCATTATTTTCCACCATAGTGACAAAGACACTGCTTGTAAGGGTGCGTGTCCAGTTCTCATTGAGTGAATGGTTTGCAGAAATCAATTGTCCCTTTTTGTTTGTGCATGGTGGCCTCATCAACGATAGATTAACAAGTATAAATAACATTTCACCAAAAAAAAACAAGTATAAATAATAAAAATAAATAGCCAGGTATGTACTTTTGTTGTTTGGGTTACTTGGAGATTTATTAATATATTAATCTCCATGGTTTAGTCCCAAGCGTTGAGGAGATAAACTGATTTGGTACTTTAAGAATTTAATAAACTCAGATCGATAAAGTTCAGTTGTTAGGTCTATTACTTCCTCTTGTAGCCATAGATTTCTGCTAAACAACACACCAAAGAAAAGGATATCAGTCACTTATTTTAATTTTTTTTAATGGAAAAAAAATGCAGTAAAAAGGACAGAATATACATCTACGTTATTACCCGTTTGAGAGACATTTGTTTTACTGTTCATTGTTACAAAGGCCAAAACTTTAAGAAAAATGACCACTTCGTTGGTAGGCCTGAGTCAAATTTTAGTGTTGGGAATGATGCCATAAACATCCAAAAAACTTGGAACCATGCTCAAAGGCCATCAGCTAGGGTTGTTAATGGGTTAGGTCCAATCGGTTTCTTTGCCAATTTAAGGGCCAATTATTTCTATCTCCTTAGGTGATTAAGTCATGTAGGTCAAGGCAAATACATATTTCTAATTGGTCAATCAGTTCAAAATTGGATTCAAAGTAATTAATAAAATTTTAAATGACCTAATTGACTAATTTGACTATAAATAATCCTTAAACGGGTTATAAAAATAAGCTTAAATACACAAACTGAATTACAAACGGTTGGTTATCGATCAATCACAATATTCAAATGGTCCCAATCGGATGACTATCAGACCACTCCCTTACACAATGAACATCTAATTATTACGCTTGAACATGATAAGATTAGTAATTAGTCAATTAATCTTGAACTTCAATCCATCGTTTCATGTCAGGCCTATAATTGTACGTCAACTTTGACATCTCTAATATCAATCCTACGGATTTTTTTTCCTCTTCCAATTTATAAAATGGCAAAGTTTGGAAAAAGTACACTTAGTAATGGAAATTGCCTACCTTTCTCTTTATTATTAAGCTATTTTCAAAATGTTTGACCTTTCAACCATTTATTAAATCATTGTACATATCATAAGAGGTTTTGTTTGGCCTAAATTTTTCCATGGAGTACAGATCTACAGGATGACTTGGGCCAGTGACGGAAATTTTCTTCTATTGAAATCAAAATGTCTTTTGACTCTTATTTTCTTTTTTGTTTTTTGTGAACTGTATTAATTTTAACACAGCTGTTTTTAAAGGGTTTTATCATGCTTTTCAAGGGCTTTATCAAGTTAAGATCATCATCTATCTTTTATCAAGGTAACACCATCATCTATCTTTTCTTTATTTTTTTATAACGATAGGTATTTCAACTTTCAATAAAAGCAGTGAAGAGCACTAAATGTCCCGTGTGATTGGTCCAAAGTGTGTCTAGTGGGAGTCGAACTTAAGACGTCCGAGTTTACGATTAGTACTAAGTTCGTTGCTCACCAACTGCACTGCCCCCTTGGGTTACCATCCCCAATCCTTTGTAAACTAATGCCAAAAAACAGCACATGAAAATTTATCTCTTTATTTTTCAGAATAATTTCTGTTTTTCATTTGGTATGAGCTTTCTTTTAGTTACCCAAAACCCCCAACTCAAAAATAAATCCACTTTAAAAATCAAAATCAGATATTTTTAGAATATTTATTTATTTATTTTTGGTAGAACCTTTTTCACTCACAAAACAAAGTCAAAGACAACAACATGAAGAACTATTCAAATATAAGCATAACTTAATCAATTAACATTGAAGATAAAACCTTAGAGGAAGATCTTAGTAGAGATCTCACATTCAACATTTTCCTATTGTTTAATCAATTACCACTATCGACAAGATGTTTAAAGAATTAAATGTTAAGCATATGACTAGAGAAGAGGCTTAATTAATTCATGAATGATTTGAAATCTAATTATATCCAAATCTTTTTAAATAGAAGGAATACAAAATGTTGTATATTTCATATATTTAATTTTGGACCAAGTTTTCCCTAAGGCCTTGTGAATGGGACCGAGGTTCTAGATATGGATGGTGGGTGTGGGGGTATTTTGGGAAGGTTCTAAAACCCTATAAAGGTTTGTGAACCTTAAGATAGAGTGGGGAACCTCACTGCGTAGGTGAAGGAAAACTTATCCCTTTGATTTTTGGTGAAAGATTTTATGATCCTAACAGTGTGAGGAGTCTTCTTGTACTATAACATGCATGCTATGTTTGACATGCATTCTAGGTCGACAATAATTCCAAGAAATCACATCAAATGTAACCTTAATTTCAAAAACTCTAATTTATGATACCAAATATTTTCAAAGTATAATCATATATCTCTTTAACCACGATTTAAACTTGAGGTCTTCAGCGGGTGAGGTGTCTGGGACCCACAAAATATTGAGGTTAAGAAGATGAAATGACTAATATATGTTAAATAAAATAGTGAATTTAGATGTTTTTGATCATGGAAGGAAGACTAAACTATTGGTATGATTTCTTAGAATACATTATTGACTAAAATACAAATCAAACTCAACCATTTTATCATGAAGAAAGATTTTATGAAAATTTCAACTATTATATATCTAAAAAATTGTTTGAATTGGTTAAATGTCAAATTCCTCCCATGATTCATATTAGATCTAGCAAGCCAACCCAATGTTGGGATTGTCAGATATGTTAGAAACTTTCAGCCACATCTAACCCATGTAACAGATCAATCACGAGAAGACTCGAACTTGAAACGTCTATTAACACACAACACCTTTAGACCAGTGGAGTTACACCCTGAGTGTTAAAGGTTTCTACTACTTACAATCAAAATATCAAATCAACAATTCAATTCCAAAGATTACTTAATCAAATCCAAAATCCAATCCTCATGATTACTCAATCAAATCCACAAATCTGATACCCAAGATTACTCCTAAGATATACATTAACATCCTTTCAAACTCAAGTAGATGGGAGGAAACCTACTTGAGTTTAGACACCAATAAATGAAGAAAACAAGGATAAATTTTGGTAAATAAACCTGTAGGTTGATTTAGTAATGAAATGAAAATAAGAGTGAGAGTGCCATGAAGCAGATGATGATGGATAGAATGACAATCATTTTCAATGTGTTTAGCATATTCATGAAACATGTAATTGTGAGAAACTTGATCAACATTCTTATTGTCACAATATAGATGAGTTGGTTTTGGAAAAAGACACCCATAACCTGAAGAAGCCGAAGCCAAAACTAGACAAGTTTGGATGTGCCATTACTAAGATCCTAGTACTCAAGTTCAATGGTAGAATGAGAAATTACAGGACAGTTATTCCCTATAGTAAGTGCGGCGTTGTGGTAAGCATCGAATGGTCGAGAGTATCCGATCACACACCCCAAAGTCATCTCGACTATTCAATGCTCATTGCACCTCTACACTCGCAAAAATATTTTCCCAAAATAACATTGTTTCTTACTAAACAAGGTACGTAGTTGCCAAGGAAAAAACAATAGCCCATTGTAGAAAGCTAATCAGTAGAATCATCTGCCCAATCAGGAGCAGTATATGCCCTTAACAAAAAAGAATTTTTAGGTACCATATATACCCTTAATTCGGAATGTATAAAGCCATGGAGGAGAAAAATGCCCTCGATGTGACTAAGGAGAGGATCTAGCAAACTGAGTGGGATCGTGGGACAATCATGTACAGACTGACAACATAGACAACATAGGCGATGTTATGATGAGCAGCTGTCAACTGGGCAATTTCGGCTATATAGGTATTTTAGTTAATTTACTGCATGGAGTATTAGGTATATATTTGTAGTGAGTGTCTTTTTAGTAAACAAGTTGCGAGAAAGTGTGATGAGAGTGTTGTAACTCTATTCTCTATTGATAGTGAAATAGGATCTCATCTCAATGAAGATGTAGACAATCTTATTGAATCTGTTAAATTTGCATGCATTATGTGATTGCGTATTCTTATTTTTTCTTTCTTTATCGCAATGTTTTATGTTGTATTTTCAAAACTGACAAGCTGACTATAGGGCGTAGCATTTCTAGGAGGTTCTTCTTCTATTGCTTATAACTTAGTGTTGTTTGTAAGAGATGTATCAACAGTTTTATTATTGATGATCCCAATATGAGCCAAAAAATCAGAGGCATACTTGGCTTAAAGACAGGAAATATCCGTTAGCAACAAAGGAAACTTCAAGGCTAAGAAAATATCGTAAATGTCCAAGATCTCTTTCATAAATGTTGGTTGAGAGAGAGTTTTTTGTATATGTGTTATGTCATCTCCTATAATAAGTATATCACTTGATAACCCGAACCCGCTTTAAGATTTCTAACCTTGGGTTAGGGTTGGGCCAGGCATGGGTTGACACCTAGGCCCAGGCCTAGCCCAACCCCTAATTTTGACCCTGATTTATATAAAGACTGTTATCTTATACTTTTATTCAGAATAATGAAATTTGGGTCATCGATTCTTATGGGTAGGTGCCTTGAACATCTATTATTGTGTTCCACTTCATAATTTTAAATGTGTATTGATCATTTAATTTATTGGTGGGTGTATGTGTGTGTTTTAATGCTTAGAACACAAATGGCAAAAATAGGGTCAATTAGGATTAGTCTGACCTTAACAAAAATTAGGGCCAGCCCGGCCCAATTAGTGTCAATTAGGGTTGGGCTGGATTGGATTGAGTTGGATTGGATTGGCATGAGCCTGACAAGGTAAGATTGGGCTTAGGTTGAGTTTTGGATTTTAAGAAACCCACCCCCAACCCAGCCCAGCCCAACTCAACCCAACCCTATTTCACTCTTAATGTCATCTATGTAAGTAAAAGTCCAATCCCTGACGATAAACTTCCAACCTCCAGCATTAAGAACCTCCAAATCGAGGCCAGTGGGTTTAACAAGCTGGGCTCGCATAATCAAGAAAACACCTAGAGCCTCTTTGGAGATTAGACAACCCATATTAAACACCAAATTCTTATCGTAAAGTACCACCACACTTTCCAACATCTACAATAATCTATTCAAGACCAGGTAGCCCTTTTTAAGGGACTCCACTCAGCTTAAGGATCACGAATTTGGGAAAATTCAAGCCCCGTAAGCCGGGTTATAAGGTGAGAACACCCAAGACCATATCAACCCAGACCAAATCTAATTTGCAATCGATCTGGGTTCAGCTCGTAGAGGATCAAGGGATTGCAACACTGACTCGCATCCTTGAGTTGTCTAGTTAGGGAGTATAAGACGTAGACGAAGTAATCTAATGCAAATTTGATGGTCTGCCCATTAGTTGGCCTTGGGGCAAGGCAGGGAGTGACTTGGGTGCGCTCTTTGAGGGGAAGAAAGGGAAGGAATAGAACGTTGGAGGAGGATTTAGCCATGGATCAAAATTAATAGAGGTCTGTTGATGAGGGTGTTGGTGTTGAAGAAGATGTGGGGGTCGTGGAGTTGGGAAAGGGGGGGGGTAAGGGAAGTCATCGGAAGCTGAGGTGGTAGCGGCAAAGGAGGGGTAGACATCGGTGTGAAGGGGTATTAATTTCTTCAATCTGATTCTTCATTTTCTTGAATGGATTAAAGTTGAATCTGTCTGCTTTGGCTACCAAATGCCATTAAGATTTGAGGATTGAAAATCTTATGCTCACCAGGAGGTCTTGAGTTCGAGTCTTCTGGCTGTTATCTACTTCCTTCCGTACCTATAAAAAAAAAAGAGATTTGAGGATTGAGAGTTTCAAGGTTCAGAATCTTGAGATTAGGGACTGGGATTTGTAACTTGGGTTGGCCACAGTCCAGCCCAGACCAATTGAGGCCCATATCTGGCCTGAAATAGCCCAGTCCTAACTTGGGCCTAACTGATTTAAAGTCCGGGATCTTAAAATAGCCCAATTTTCCAGTTTGTCCTCGGTTCAGGAATAATGATTAGATTGGGCTGAACCCCATAGTTTGTACATTTATACAGGGGCAGTTCTAGTTGACGAGCATTAGTTCAACCCACCACTCAATGAGTGACACATGGCAATTTGAAACTGTCAGCTCCTCATTACCCTTTAATTTCCGAAATTGCTTTTTCAGATTTCTGATTCAAACATCTGACAGTCCCACTCCAGTAATATATTCAGCAATTAATTTTGCTCTCTTTGTATGCAGGATATAACTGAAATTTGTAGAAAGGTAAACTTAGTCGCCCGGAGGGCCTTTGTTCACATGCAAAGTTTATGTGGATCAAATAGAACCAGGGCTACCTTAACCTAGACTGCTCTATGTGTATATTGTATAACCCCAATGAGTAGCTTAATTGGCAAAGGATTATATCTGAAGAGGTAGAGGTCTTAGCATATATAAGAGTGTCAAACAAGACAGTTTTGGGTAATCAAGATCTCTCAGAACTGTCTTGTATACTAAACGGTTCCAATTCTAGGATCTAGTCCAATTTAATGGCATGATAGTCAAGTTTCTTGAAAAAAAAAAAAAAGAAATATAGTTTTGAGAGAAATAAACCTAAAAGACAGTACGACTCCTATACCCAGTAGTAGTGTGGGTGAAAGGATGACCCCACCCCTCATGAAAAGTGAAAATTTCATTTGTATTAATGCTTTTATTAATACTCCCATTAGCCCACATGTTGGTGTAGGAGATGCATTGCATTTTAGGACATCATCTGTCGTCTTATTTTTTAGGGATAAAGTACACTATCTAATCACATGGCCTCCATGCCAACACGACCGAATAGAGGAACATGCAAGGGTATCCACCCATGGGGATAGGGGTGTGATTTCATAGGACACTATGGGAGGGCATAGGGGAACAAGACCAAGTAGCTTCTTCTTCTTTTTCAATTTTTTATTTTTATTTTTATATTTTTTTTAACTAAGGAAAAGACTCTTTAAGCCTAAGACGTGCTCTGCATTAGGGTGCAAGTTTGGCCCTAAAGGCCCAAACCTGCCCTTAGCCGTCTTGAAATTTCTGACCCTGAATCAAGGTCAGGCTAGGTAAGGGTTGATGTTTTTGGCCCACCCAACCCGCCCTGGACCCGGCCTTGGCCTTGATTTTTTTACCGTTAGTTCAGGCCTTGATTTTGGCCCTACCGTGCCCCTGATGTTGACTTTGGATTTTTTTTTTTCTTAGGATGTTCTCCTCTTTGTTTAACATGACAAGGGTTTTAAAATCTTTGGATTGTTTGCCTTATTAGGACGATCTCTTTGTTTATCATGACAAATAATTGAAACTTTTTGAATTATTTGTTTTCTTAGGATGATCTCCTCTTTGTTTACCATAATAGTTAGAGTTATTTATATTGTTTGAATGTTTGCTTTATGATGTTCTTCTCATGACAAGTAATTTATGACTTTATGTTTTTTTTTTTTTTTTATCTCATTTTTATTATGAATATTTTTTTATTTTTTAGTTATTTCATATTTTGCAGGGTTAGGGTCAGGGTATACCTGACCCTTGATGGTAAACTAGGATTAGGGTTAGGGTCATTCCAGCCCGACCCTGAAAAATCAGGGTCAATCAAGGCAGGTAAGGGTTGGGATGAACCTTGAAAGGTTGAGCCTAGGTTGAAGTTTTGCAGCCTTGAGTCAAAGTCAGAGTGGGTTTAGGCCCAGTTAAGAGGACTCAGGGTTGGGCTAGGGTTTTATGAAGCATGGCCCAACCCAGCCCCATTGCAACCGTACAGTTTGCACCTACCTATAATCTCTTTTATTATTATAATAATTATTATTGTTTTTTTTCTCTTCTCTTAAATAAATGAATAAAAAAATGTATTGTATGTAGATGTAGGGTTCACCTTAGGCATATTTAATTGTGTCTGACATGTGTGAAAGGTTGATGGAAATTTAGTAATTAGTTACCAGTCGAAGAAGAACAGTTTCTATGAATGTCAGGATTGATCAACTACTTAATCACCCCTGAGGGGGTTACTGTTTCTATGGATTAGTTGTGATTATTATGGTTCTTAATTAAAGCCATAAGATAAGATATTTGTGTGTGTGTGTGACCGTGTGGGGGAGAGGAGTTAATTAAGTTGGATTCTTAAGTCCAAGACGTGATGTAATTAGCCAAGCAAGTGAAGATTTTCTTTCAAGTAATACCAAAAGCCATTGAAATCTTTTAGACATCACCATTAATGTGTGAGACAAAAGAGTACATATGCTTGGCTTAAAATTGACAAGTGATTATAACATCTTTGATTTTGTCATTAGTTTATGTTCATTTAATATTTACTTCTCTCAAATAATTCACATCTGATTGACAAATTGACATTGATCGCATTAATTGAAACTTCTAGAAATGAGAAATCACATCTCCTCTTTGATAACTGACCTCAAATTGCCTATAATAATGGACCCACCCGGACCCCGACCCCCACGCGCCACCCCCCACCCCAAAAATAAATAAATAAATAAAAAATAAAAAGTTGGATTTGGGTTGATTTATGTTTGGTTCAATATATAATATGTGAAAATCAAACTAAATAAAAACCAAATAAGAGACTCTTTTCAAAGCCATGATCGAGTCGGCATAGTTCGGTTTCAGTTCCATTTTATATGTTTAATTTTTTGAATTTAACACGGTTTGTATTCAATTAATTTGAAACCTATTTTAGGTGTTCGAGCAAACTATTAACATCTTGATAAAAAAAAGATATTCGCTTGTTAAAATCATAATCCACATTTTTTTTAATATTAAAAACGAATAGAATTTAATCATTTTGATTTGCACTATCAGTTTCAACCTAAAATCGAACAAAAAAAAATTCTATATTTAGGACTAAAAGTTAACTAATTTGTTTAGGTTCAATTCGATTTGATTTTAAATAGTAGATTTTGGTTCAACTCTAAATTGACACTCTCTGATCCAGCATGGTGATTAATAACATGCAATTTCATAATTTCAAAATATTAAAACATGTTAGTGGATAAGATCAACTTGTATCAATGGTTCCATTGACTGAGTTTTTTTTTTTTTTAACCCATCATTGAACCATAGAAATGATAATGATTATGTTAGAAAAGGACCACTAGGTGATGGCGGATAAGTACAGTTTAACCATATGGTCAAATGATCAGTAAAAATATCTATAAAAGGAGAAATTTATTTCAGTTCCAAGCTTTATTTAACCAGTATTTACTGAACTTTGCCATGGAGCGCTTCTTTTTTATACCTGATAAAGCAAAATTTCACCTCTGATCATTCCACTTTGTCTTTTTAAATTGTTTAGATTACTCTATGATGACACATTTTACTGCACTTTAAATCCATATCCTAAGTAAGTATTGAGGTGGTTTATAATATATTGTATATTATTAACGATGGATTATTTCTTTAAATGTTATATTTAATTTGGAGGAAACTACCTCTTCTCTATGTGTGTGTTTCTACACTTAGACACATCAGTGTGAAAAAACCATGCTATCCTTTGTTGAAAATGCTTGTGCACGCCCTCTTATTGACTGCACCAAAAGATAGAGTTCTCTTGACTATTTAATTTAGCATTCACATGCAAACCCTAACCTTAACCCTAACAGTCTCAAGCGGCCCAATCTTGCCTTTGTTTTTGTTAATCCTCATATAATTTTTACCAAAAAATAAATTATATTATGTTAAATCAATAATATATATTATAATATTTAATTCGAAATTCTTATCTTGCATACATTTATATGTATATACAAATATAATAGTCTCTTCCCAGGCCTACAAACTTCAATCCTAGCCTAGCTCAGACCCTAAAATTTTCAGGTGTTCAGGTCATGAGGTCGGGCTGATTGGACTAATTGAGTTGTTAGATTTTCTTCACCAACTATTTTTGGATGGAATTCTTCACCTACTATTTGGATGTTTTCACAATAAGAGAGTAGTAGAGACGTACAGCTCCTTAAACACATGGGTTAAGGTCCAAGTGTTAAATCAAGATTGTATAAGAAAGGTCCAGCCATGCCTCAGTACTGAGCAGGAGTGTGGTTAATGGTACTCCCAATCAAGATATTTCCTTTGGAAACCAAAGGTTTACTGAAATCAACGCTACTAGATATGAATTATAAGCTTTAAGAAGCGTAGAATGGAAATAGGCGAAGATAGAGATCAGTACTTTGTATCAGATTCAATAATCAAATGGCCCCAAGCATTTAAAATTGCCATTGTTTCACCCATTAGAATAGTTAAGAACATAGAAAGATGAGAGGTAACATGTAGCTACCCCAACAATCATGGAAGATGGATTTTTTTTTTTTTGTCTGTGTTAATTAAGTTGTTCGGGCTAGCTTATGCGCACCTCGACTATTCCCCAATTCGCCCAACCGTTTGTGATTAGTACTTTGTATCAGATTCAATAATCAAATGGCCTCAACTATTTAAAATTGCCATTGATTCACCCATTAGAATAGTTAAAAACATAGAAAGATGAGAAGTAACATGCAGCTACCCCAACAATCACAGAAGATGGACCTTCTGTTTTTTTTTTTCTTTTTTTTGTTGTGTTAATCAAGGTGTATGGGCCAGCTTACGCGCACCTTGACTAATCCTCGGGGAGACTAGTCCAGCAACCCACTGCCATGATCTCTACTTAAATCGCAAATGCACAGATGGGGAATCGAACCTAGGATAGTGCACATATTCACACAATTCTCAATTCGCCCTAACCATCTGAGCAAACCACGGATGGATCATGGAAGATAAACCCAATTTCTCCTTTTTTGTGTTATTAGACACTAAGGATGGATCCCAATAATTAGCTTTATAATCCTATCGCAGGCAAGGATTTAGGGGACGGTATTGGTATCGGTCTCTGTCGATACCGATCCGATATCGATCTAGATCGGATGGGATCGGTGAGTATCAGTCTATTTTATCCCTGATTTTTATAAAAAGTATTATTTTTTTCTATTTTCCCCTGAAACAATCTGGATCATCGTTCCGGATCGATATCAAATTAGGATCAATCTCATCCGATACCTATCCAATACAATCGATACGACTGATCCCAGACCAATACTAGAAACATGATCGCAAGTGAATGTCATATATCAAGATACTTCATATACTACTAAAAAGTGAATTAACAAATCTATTAGGAAATAATCATGTAACAGTAGCATGGATTTAGGAGATGGTATTGGTATCGATATTGATATTGGTACCCTACTGATCTGGATCAGATAGGATCAGTTGTGAATATCGATCGATTTTTCCCTTAGTTTTGATTTACCCTGAAACAATACGAATAATCGATCCAAATCGATAAAAAATTGGGGATCGATCTTAACCGATACCCATACGATATATGGGGGATACAATATCGATTCTTGAAACCATGAACAGTAGACATAATTAATTTCATTAAAGATACTAGATGTTAAGCATCCCAAGATGCATGGCCAAGATCCAATTATTGAAGAGACGCTGATCATTGTATGGCTAAGGTTCACTCATCCTAACATTCCTATGGGCTGTTCACAATGTCACATTTGAAGCCTAAAAAAAGCTTTTTTTCTGAGAAAGAAGCTTCTTCCTCCTTTTGGAAGAGGAGTTGTTGCCAGCTTTTCTTCTCTTTCATTTGGTAGGTCTGGGAAGACAATTGTACTATCTTGAGGACTAACCGATAAAAAGTTCCATAGAGTTAAAGACTAGACCCAATGTCAACCAAGAGATATTCAAAGCACAAATATGATACTACCAAGGAACTCCAGTGTTTCGTTATTGGTCAATGCAAGAAAACTACGAATTTCACCACTACATAAATTTCTTTTTTACTTTTTGACAAACCACCTTGAGTACTTTTGTTATTCTTCAATTCGTCCCCCACAATAGCAACACGCCAACACTAATCATGTCCTCTATTATAAATGTGAAACAGAAGCATAAAGGAATCAATCCCCTATCTCTCCATTGGAAATCTCGTCCATGAAGCAAACCCAGAGTTCAATAATGAGAGGAAAGAAGATAAAAAAGAAGGCTAAAAAATGAAGAAAGAGAAGAAAAAAGTGAGCAGAGACAAAATTACACTTTTGAGACTGTACGAATTCAAATCCTTGAAGGAGGATTTTTCCATTGGGCGGTCGATCACAGAAGAAAGAAAAAAAGAAGCTAAGTCGCAGTGTCGTGGGGGGTTTAGAGCCTTGGGAGGGCACAGATAGAGAGAGAGCCGGCAAAGGTCGAGAGAGAGAGAGAGAGAGAGAGAGAGAGAGAGAGTGAGGGAGAGGGTCCGGTCCTGTGTGGGGTTTAGTCAAAAACGCGTAGTAACCCCTTGGAGCTTTGAAAGGGTGAGAGAAAGCCACAAATTTTGTTTGACGCGCACGTCAAAGATCTTCGTAGACTAGAGAGATTAATTACTCTCGTGATCCACGATTGTAACAGTTCTGAGTTTGTGGCTTTGTGGGGAGAGGAGAGAGAAGGTAGGCCTCTGGATTCTGGTCTGATTATATATAACGTATAGAATAGTGAAGGTTGAAAGAGGTCCTACTTGTTTGACGTATAAGTGACGTATAGATGATATCTACTGAGCTCCATCTCCAACCTGAAGAACAGGTTTTCAGTAACTTCACATCGTCGTCTTACGTGTACTTCTTGCTTATTCCAAGCCGATTTGATATGTGGTTCTTCTTCTCTCTGGCTCTTGACCTCTATATTTGAATGGTTTTTTGTTCTTGGTGAGAAGATTTGAATGGTTGGTAGTGACTGAAAACACCAAAGCAAGGAAAACATAAGAAACATTTCTTATATGGTATGCATTGGTTTTGAATCTACTAATGCTGTAAGTTTAGTCTCACATCAGCTACTAATTAGTCTACGTACAATCCTTTTATATATTTTGAAGGCTCTTTACCTATTAGTTCAGACTATATGTATTACCATATGTTAAGTTTGTCTTGAATTCTTGATTCGTTTTGAAGATTGACCTACTCCAACATATTTTGGTGGGGATCCGAATAAAATTTTTTCTGAGATATGTGATGGAAACAGAGGGGTTAGGCAGATAGGTCCAAGCCTGGAGCCCATCACTGATCTCGTATAGGGGTGCAAGGGAGGTATGGTTTGATCGGATCGATCATGACCTGATGGATCGACCCGCGACTTGAAGTATATAATGTACTGTTGTCTTGTTGAGAAAATCATTGTATTTTGGGGGGTTTTCGAGTTAGGGTTTCAATGCGAGTTTTCTCATCGCTGCTTGGGTGTAATCTTTCTTTTGTATAGTGAAATATCTTCTTCTTCGCCCGAGGACGTAGCACACCACACTAGTGGGTGAACCTCTTTAAATCTTTGTGTCGTGCGGATCTTTTGTCTATTTATTTTCGTATTTCTTGGCATTTGATCTAACACCACATGTAAAGGAGTATTAGGAATTTAATCTCACACTGACTACTAATTAACCTACAACCCCATTATACACATGGGAGACCTTCACCCCCTCTGTTATTCCTCATCTAAGTGTGTAGAAGAGAGAGCTTCGGGAGGGAGCTAGATTTGAGAACTGAGAGAGAGAAGAGATAGTTTCGAGCGAGAGAGACAAGGGAACGAGCACTCTGTTTCACATTTCAAAAATGAAATATTAAGGCAATCAATCGGTTTGATCTGGTTCATGGGAGACTGGTATGAGTTGTTCAACTAAAACCGGTTCTTTGTGGTCATGTTCCTCTCTCCTCATCTTAGCCTTCCACATCATCCATGTCACGTGTCGTCTTTTACATCTAAAATAACACAAGAATAACATGATGAGGAATAACAGAGGATCTGGATTTCCCCTCCACCGGCCATTTTAGGATGGAAACTTTACAACTAATAATACAAAACAATAGTTTTTCTTTTAGTGGGGTAGTCAAGGTCAACCTTCCTCCTCTAGGGAGTTTTGTCATCAAATGTGTGAGAGGTGAGGTCTCTTGGATCATATATGATACACTAATCAAGCCACCAGTATTGCTTTAGTGCATGTTTGAATACGGTAACTAAGCCATCAGTAGGGATTTTAAGTCTCTAATGGTCTTGGATACCAGATTATATGGCCTTGTTAACTCACGTGTTGCACAAGTTATGACTTTGTGTCTCAAAAGTACGTGGCAGATCCCACCTTTTAATGGGTTTCTTTTCTGGGTAAGCCACTATATTTTAGGTACTATATTGGGTACTAATTTTTTTTGTTAACCTATACTGGGTACTAATTTGTTGCTTAGAAAGCTTCAGATAAGATCACCATGGAATAGAGAATTGGTCCTTGATTGGATTGTCTAATATTGATTAATAGAGAAAGTTAAGCTAAAGCGTACAAGTACCCTGATACATTAATTAAATTGATAAAACTAAAGGGGAGTTGGCATTAAATTTTACTGTACATTAACATAAAATAAAAAGTCCATATAAATAATATTATAGGGATCAAAGATACCAATTAAATTAGTAAGTTTTGAATGGATAGTATATGTTCTAAATGATATTTCATTATAAATAGTTAGTATTGAATCAAAAAAGTATGGTAATCACTTGATCTATCATCACTTAATTTTGTCTTTTTACTACACTAACAGTAATAATATGCTTATTAATCCCATCTGCATCTTAATGTACACGTTCCAACAAAGAGAGATACTTAATTAGATCATGTAGAGAAGTTAACATAGATCAAACAATAAACATTGAAGAACATTTTGTTATATTCTATAACAAAGCGTCACATCTTAGTACCTCACACACTAATTAATGAAGTTTAAAGATCCAAAGCGTAGTTAAACAAGGATATTAAGTATTGGGATCAAATTAATTTGACTAGTTCTTTAGTAAAATACCGACATGTTCTAGACTGATCGATCGAGCTCCAAGAGTAACAGTTAGATCATGAGAATGTTATAAATATAACGACAAAAAAAGATACCCAATATATATATTTATATATACACTAAATGATATAGTGAGAGCTCAAACTTAGCGGACATGTATGTAATATTAAATTCTATTCATTTCATAACTTTTAACCTAAATGGAATTTTATAGTGGCATATAAAATTTTGAAAAGATTAAAACATAAGTATTTTTTACATAAGAGACTTTGCCCTTATCACCTTGGAATTCTTAGATATAGTGCATGATTATAATATGTGAATTATCATGAAGTAAACGCCATATTCAACATGTTTATTAATCAGTTTGAGAAACGCGAAGCCTTAATGAGAGGCTTTAATAATTAATATATACTTTAATTTAGTAATTGTATTGAAATTTATTAATTTTTTTTATGTTCTAGTATCTCCCTTCAATATTCATTCGTCAATTCCTATAAAATTAATTGTTTCAAATGTTCCTAATAATGTTAAGTTCTCTATCCCTTTCCCTCCCCCCCCCCACCCCCACCCCCACCTATCTATCTATATATATCTATTTTAGGAATGAAGAAAAAGATAACTAAAGTCGTAAAGAGCTATTTCTTATTCATGCATGGTAATGGAGATTGATAAGGATAACAAGAATCTGGAAAAATTCTAGTAGAGTTTGGCCAGTGAGTTCATGTTTGTTTGTAGTTTTGCACATATTTGATCTAAACATTATTTTTGAACAAAGACAAAATTCTTCTAACACGTGGTATATTATTTTATAGATAGGTAAACCCAAGCTATCCTAACTATTTATATATCAAGTAGTGGTCCAAACTCGTTAACCAAATAAAATAGATTTTCTGAAAATTCAATAAAAACAGAACCTCCAAGAATCTAATGGGTGAGAAGCAAAAGATTGGAAGGAAAATCACCAATACATGAGAACAAAGATGATTGAGAATTACCAGATCAGTTTCCACGTGGTATAACTAAATGAACCATTTTGATATACGGAAATCATTTATCCTGTCAAATTCACGCGTGATTATAAGTCTAAAGGAAAATGTTTGTGTAACCGAAGGTGGACTAAGAAATTTAACCTTAACTTTTCTCCTCATATTCATTTTATTTTTTTATCTATTTTAATTCCTAGATGCAATCACTTACAATGCAAAATATCTATTCCTTAGGTTTCTATCAATAACCGTCTTCAACAATAAATGAAGAGTTTGAATCTATTTTTCAACGATCTGTATGACCACTTGGTCGTATAAATCAACTTTTAACATCTGTCTGTCCTGTTTTTACTTTTAGAAACTGAGTCTTTCTCATAAATGAGGAGGTGTTGGCTTCAAATTAACGTACAGGAAGAGGATCTAGGAAATGATAAATCCGCGGCCAAAGATGTCTTTGTAATCCGTACTGGATAAGATTAAATAATATTACTACCGTTTAGCCCGGTTCCCTAGGATCGAGGGATCCAGCTGGTTTCATTGGGCCCCATTTATAAAATAAAATAAATGGGTCATAATTGGGTGGTCACACAACTCATACTTCTCATGCCGTAAAGCACGTTCCTCAATAGATACGTGGCACATTTACAGCGCACGTTCAGACAAAACTACTGTGCTAGTCGTACCATAGGATCCATTGCCTCGGAAAATCAAAGTTCTAATACGCACACACGTGTCAATTATATGACGTAAGCAGCATACGGACGAAGGTGTTTTTGACATAGCTGCATTTATGTTTGGGGTTTGCGTTGTGCGAAAGAGACAAAAAACGGCACAAGAGCCACGGCAAGTTTGTCAAAAAGGGTTTTATGTGGTCCCCACCTACCCCTTTCCCCACTACTGCTTAGCCGCCACGGGCCTCCTTTAGTCAACGGAAAAAAATAGATAAATTATTACTTTATTTGCACGTGAAAGGTAAGTCACCTCACCGGTAGCGTAACACGTGTCGCTTTCTTTAATTAAATCCACTGGTCGCCGGAGAATTGGACTTCCGCCGGCCAAAATCCCGGCTGTCGGGAATCCATGAAACTATCTATCCTCTCTCTCTCTCTAGACACTGACATCAATTTCAGATTTTTACTAATTTAAGCTATTCAAAAACACTCACGGAACGTCGACTAGTTAAGATTTTACGCTTGCCTCCTTGTGGGGATTTCTTAGTTCAGTTCAGAGTGTGACATAGAAGCTTCAAACTGTTTGAAGTTAGCAGGAGTTGGGCACCAGGTGATGTTGTCATTAAAGGTGTGGAACTGAGAAATTTTTAATAATAATAATTTATAATTAGTAGGCTCAGTAAAATTTTCCTTGATTAAATTTTATTTTGAAGCTTTCCTCATATGGTGGGGAGTGATCTTTCTAATAATATTATATTTACCCAATAACGAAAAAGAGAAGTAGAAAACCATTTTATGAAAAACTAACGTTTGATAATGTTGGGTGCTTAAGATGGGAAAGTTATTCTAAATTTTTTAATCGTATGTGCTTATCCGATTGACGTCTAATTAATTGGGTTTTTATAATTGTGTTAAGATATTCAGAAGAGACAAAAAATGATCAATGATGGAAGTTTCTATGAAAACAGGGGAAGATCTTGTCTTGATACAGTAAAAGATTCAGAAGAATTACAACAAAATTCGGTATGGACTTTACAGTATCAACAACAAACACAAAAACCCAGAAAGCTAAAAGAAGAAAAAAAGATTAAAGCTCTTGTCTTGTGGCTCATCTTGACATGATTACATGAATTCATTGACGTCCAAGATATCAGGGAGTTCGAATTTCAACATGTTACTGCAATAGCTATCCCTCTCATCTTCAGTGCTGCTGTTGATGTATGTGGAAGATGAATTCAAAGCAGTTGGGCTTGGTGATGAAGGTGTGGAGAGGACCGAAGGAAAGATTAAATTCTGGTAATTGCAGTTGTTGTATTGTAAATTTGAGTTTTCAGAAACAGGGTCGACCAACGATTGGTCAGAGCTGTTGTTGTTGTAGCAGTAATTGGACATAGGAATATTCAAATTCTCTGTCAAATTAGAAGGAAGAGCAACATTGTCTTGCCAGGCACAGCTGGTTTGGGAATCATGGCAAATTGAAGGGAACTGGTCCACATTGGTCTGCAATAGATGGTTTTCATTCAGAATTGGGTTTTGGATTTGATTAGAATCGAAAGAAGGGAACTGTGTTTGAACTCGGGAGTTGCAGAGTTGGTTGTTTTCTTGGAGATTTTGTAGAAGATGAAGGTCAAGGTCAGGGTTGTTGTTGTCGGTTTGGGATGATAAGAGAGTAGTGGCAAACCTCAGGAACTCAGGATTAATGAGAGGTTGAATCCCAAGAAATCTAGACACATTATTCAGTTGAGATTGGTTGTAGAGAGGTGAGCTAAGAAGAGAGGAGAGATCGAGAAGATCAAGTCTTGGACTATGAGTTACAGGGTCAATTCCCATTCGCAGAAGCCTCTTTCTAATGTGGGTGTTCCAGTAGTTCTTGATTTCATTATCAGTCCTACCCGGCAAGCGAGCAGCAATGGCAGACCACCTAAATTCAGAGAAGGAAAAAATGATCTCAGATTTTTGAGACTAAGAAACAGTAAAAGTCCACGAAGTAGGTAAGTGTGAAAGAAAGAGAAAAGAGAAAACAGAGGAAAACCTTACTTGTTACCCAAAATACTGTGAAGCTGAATTATGGTTTCTTCTTCTTCAAAGGAGAACCTTCCTCTCTTGATATCAGGTCTCAGATAGTTTGTCCATCGAAGTCTGCAACTCTTTCCACATCTCTGAAGCCCTATACAATTCAAGAACAGAACAAACAAGAAAACCCACTTAAGTATAAATTAGAAAACATTGAAGAAGACTTGAGTATGGAAGAGAAGGTATGTAACTATGTATACCTGCATTCTTGGGTAGAGTTCTCCAACTTCCATGGCCATGTTTCTGGATATAATCAATTAGCTTTTGATCCTCTTCTGGAGTCCAGGGACCTTTCTTCAATCCATTTTTGTCACAACAAGGCGTTCTACCCATTTCTTGACACCTTTAATTGATTTCAGAGAGAGAGAGAGAGAGACAGAAGGTTAAAATTAGCACCTGAAGAGAGAAAAAAAAAGTGAAGGATCTTGGAACAGAACAATTGAAGGGCGTATGGGAGGCATGGTATAAATAGTGGAGAAGGGGAAGGAAGAGAGAAGTCAAAAGGATTCGGTGCCGGCCACTGTTAAGTTTCCTCCCAGGAGAGATACGTGTCTCTTGTTTGTTCTTTCATTTCGTCTCTTTCTTTAATTTTTTTTGTGTTCTTTTTGAACGTTGAAGAGGGAAGGGAAGAAGGAAAGAGGTTAAGAAAAGCAAAAATTAAGATTAAATTATAGTATTTAACCTTGCAAATCTCCATTTAGAGAAAAGAAAAGGGAGCTTATAAAAAAAAAAAAAAAAAGGGAAAGTAGGAAGGTCTTTACACAAATCGTTTTCCCGCCGAGGATTCTCCTGGCTTTCTGGATTCAGTAATAGCTGTCACCATTAGTGTGGCGCCACGTACAAATGAGTACAAATCACCACCTGACTGACGCTTTCGAAGACCACGTAACAGTGACTTCACACTTCACTATACCCTTCGTTGCATGGCTCTGAGTAGTCTCGGCTTGAGTCGGCTCAGTTTCCAGCTTCTTCTAAGCCTGGGTTTACGTGTCCATCGTTCCTTTAAAAAAAAAAAAAAAAAAAAAAAAGAAAGTTAGCCTAATGAAATACAGGCTGTGATTGTCCTCTCTCTCTCTCTCCTTATTGAATATACAAATCCTTTTTTCTATCCTCCTTAAATCTATTCTTTTGCTATTATTAATTTGATGTGTAAAATGTCAATATAAGTTCGTAATGTGTAGATCTCTCATTTAGTTTCATAAATAATAATTTATTCTAATTATTTATCAAAAAAAAAAAGAAAAGCCAAATGAAAATATTGGAGTATTTATTAAGTGCAAAGATTTGTTTTTGAAATAAATTTTTGGAGTTAATGTAGATCAAGAGTCATCCTCTTCTTCTGCATTTATTATGAAGCTTCGTGTCTTAATTGAATGAAAATTATTTCCTCTTCTATTAAGATGGTAGCGTAACCATCATGTTTTATCAAGGATATCTCCTAACAAATTGGAAGTTAGGCACTAGTTCGGATCAAGTCCTTGTACGAGAACCTGGTCTTTGGTTCTCGTACATCTCTTTTGCCGACAAATGTAATCTACTAAATTTTACTACAACGATTACCTACAAGGCTATAGTACTATTATCACTCTCTCTCTCTTCCAACTTAAATGTCTATTATCTCTCTTCTCCATTTAAATGCTATACATTATTTTTCTTTATATATATATTTTCTATTTTTATTTAAATTATTATTTTTATTTTAATTAATTGATTCCAATAATATTTATACTAAAACCCCAAGTCCAAAATAGGCTTCATATGAATGAAAAAGATATTAAAAATGTATTTTGGACTTGTACTGAAACTCTATAGAGATTTGTGAACCCTAAGATGATGGGTGAACTGTCCTCTATGGATGAGGAAAAATTCTTCCTTTTTCATTTTTTTTTATTAGGTTGCTTTGTATTGGTATAGTAGATGGTTTTAAGTGAGCTTTAAAACAAAAATGTTAATGAAAATTAAGAGAAAGAGAGGATGAACTTAAAAAAAAAAAGGGAAACAGATAATGGAGTCCACTATTTTGGAGGATTAAAATGAAGCTATTTTAATGGAAAAAAAATTTCTGATAAACCATGAGGAGAGAAAGGGAGTATGGGAAAAGAGAATAAGAGAGAAAATAGGAAGAGATTGAGAGAGAGAGAGAGACGGAGAGAAAATGAACTAAAGGAAAAAGGAAAGAGATAAGGGAGTCGACTATTTTGTAGGATTAAAATAAAGCTATTTTGTAGGATTAATAATAAAAGAATGTTAAATCATAGTTAAAGGAAAATAAAAATTTGAAAAACCTTGAGGAGAGAGAAGGGGTATGGGAAAAGAGAATATGATAGAAATTAGGAAGAGATAGGTAGTCGGTCAAAAAATTAGAAGAGATAATGAGTGGATTACAAACGTCCACCTCTTAGTTGTACGAGAATCGAAACTCAAGTTCTCGTATGAGAACCTGATCCGAACTCGCTAGGCACTACTACAATGTAGGCAGAAGTTTTTCTTTATTGTGGGTGAAGAAAATCTCTAACTATTAGTAACATTATTCCCTAAAATCTCTAACTATTAGAGTAACATTATTCCCTCTTTCCCCTTATTGTACAAATGTCCAAAGCATTATTTCAGGAGTTTCATTCAACCACCATAGCCCGTGGATCAAGAGATTCTCTTTTCACTATGTGTGAAGAAAGACATGCAAGATCCTAAAATGTATGAAAACATAATGTTTTGTTTTTGTTTTTGTTTTTGTTTTTGTTTTTTTTTTGACCCCTATGTTAAATGTAACGGAATTGCAATTTGCGTGCTAACTCCTATATGTTATTCCTTTGGTTCAACGAAATTTGTTTTCACTTACGATAAATGAGAAAGTTTTCCTTCATTAATGGAGTAGGGTTCACCCATACATCTAGGTTCATTATTACTTTGTCCTCCTCCCAAAAGAAGTCCATAATGCCCTACTTAATATTTTTTATACCAATCCCAAGACACTCAAACCCATGGGCAAGGGATTATTAATGTTGGATCAATAGCATGATTTAGATTAAACATATGTTAAACATTATACCTTTTCATGTATTGGCATGCACCCAATTTGTAGTCCATGTATCTCTTTTTTTTTTTAGACCCCAAATTTGGTTTTCATTGTGGACATATTGAACTGCATTAGGAAGGTCAACCAAGTGGGCTGTGCAGGAAACATTCACTCAGCATTTAAATTTCAGAAGAACGAAAATTTTCTTTCATCTCCATTTCTTCCCAAACTAACAGTCTCAACTCTCAATTCCCTGAAAAAAAAAAAAGAAAAAAAAAAACCATGGATACATGAGTAAGATAATCCAGTCACATTTTAAACAAAAAATAATTTCTATTTTTTATATGTTACCTTATTTTAAGGGTTCGTGTAGTTTAGAATTGAATTTGAGGTGTTTGGATGGATCATTAAGCAACCTGTGAGGTTAGTAAAACTGTTAGGAGTTGGGTGAGCAGAAGATCATTGTATTGTGGCACCTTATGGTTGAGTAATTGTTGGAAAGAAACCCAAGCTAGGTCCTGATGCTGTTGTACATTATCCAGTTCCTGATCTAAGCTGTTATGATAGTGATGAGAGGGGTTCCATTCCAGACCCGTGACTTGAAGCATTCTCAGATAAAAGAGTCAGAGCTTCATTTTCGTTGGTAAATTCTTGGGTTTACACCTCCACACTAGGTTTCTCCGTGAGGTGAACCACTTTGCCGACCATGTATATGTCGCCTCAAAAAGAAATGTTATCTTACACACAATTGGGGGAGTCAATTGATTTGTTTGGATTGGTATCATTGGTTTGATTCTTATCGTTTCGGTTTCATTTTATCATGTAAATATATTCGATCAAAAATATATAAAAAAATCTATGTTCTTTATGAATTTTGGATTGGTATCAATATCTTAATGGGTTATATCGGTTTGTTTTTTCCACCAAAAAAAAAAAATATCGGCTTGGTTTTAATTTTGATTCGATTTTATTAATTTGATTTGATTTCTACACGATCTAGTTTGATTACAATGTTGGAAAATCCAACTGGAAATATGATCGAATAAGTTCATATTAATTTTGATTTGGTTCGACTTGGTTTTGTGGATTAGGGCTAAGATTTGCACTAGGGATGAAACATGGTCAGGTTTCTTAAAACCCTAACTTGGCCTAGCTAGGTCCTCAAAATTCAACCAAAGCCCAACCCAACCCAACCTTGTTGGATTCATGATCAGGCCCCACCCTGTAGGGTTCATACCAACCCAACTCGACCCTAATTGACCCTGTTAAGGCCAGATTGATCGGGTTGGACATTGGGTTGACCTTGGCTTCTGCAATGGTTAGATTAACCTTGATTGATCTGTTTTTTTCATTCATATCCTATACATTAAAAAAATATAGAAAAATAAAATAGCAATACGAGTCATAAATTCTAATATAAAAAGTGAGTTAAATTTCGGATCGGGTTGGGTTGGGCTGGGCTGAGGCCTCAACTCGAGCCTAACCCTACCTTGACCTAAGGTTGTGGTTTTACAATCTTAACCTGCCCTCAGGGTCAAAAAACTTGACTCAAACCCTATTTGAACTCGGGACGGGTTGAGATGAGCTCGGATTCTCATGACCAAACTTCACCCCAATTCACATGTACATTTGGGCATTCAATTATCTCTATATTGTTGGTCTCCTAGTCCATTGAGTTGTGGGTTCCACAATACCCTAATCTTCTTCTACCCATGATGTGGGCATTAAATTTTCGTTTGAAAGCAAAGTTGTTAATTATAGTATAAACGACATTGAGAAAACCTTTTTTTTCGTTCTTTTGGATGAGAAGGTGAGAGATAGCCATTAAAATAATGGATAGATCCCAAGCGAAAGAGAAGACAATTATTGAGAGGAGGAGAAAAGCAAGTTCGAAGTTGAATCATCTGATAGACTTTTTTCTGTGCAGGCTTGAAGTCAACAATCCTTAGGTCTTCTTTCACCCTAAATTACGGCATTGAAAGTAAACTAAATGGTCGGCTGCTGGAGACAAATGAGATGTGGACTGTTGTTGTATTTGTCTTTTGGTTTGGATAATGTTAGACCGATTGGGGAGAATGGGGGATCAGTTGAATATCATGAGCTTTTAGCACAACTCCGATGACCCATGCAATGAGTAGACTGGTTTTGCTTCCCCTTTTGGATCTCCTCCATTCACTTTCTGTTGGGACATAAGTAGAACCGAGAGAGAGAGAGAGAGAGAGAGAGAGAGAGAGAGAGAGAGAGTTAATACAATAACTCTATTGTTTTTTCTCTAATGAGCTATTTTTTCTCTAATGAGCTGCTCAATGAGACTTTGCTCACCAACACTAGAGGGAAGGGGGAATGAAAGGGAGAGGGAATGGGTCGACTCATCGACCTCTTGACGCCAGCTCTTCAAACAGAAGTTACAAGCTAGTATGCTAGACACTGGATTTACAATTAATATGATAGTTCAAGGGCTGTTAACCCCTCCCCTGATGTACATATACAATGTCGTCCAAGCCCATATACTTTTATTGGGCCAATTGAGAGATAAACTATATTGGGCTGATTCAGAGATGAGCAATGGTTGCAAGAAAAAAATTGATCCAGATCAGATGACACACCCCCCCCCCCCCCCTTTTATTTTTCTTTTTCTTTTTTTAAGGAACTTCAACCTAACTCTATATTGTACCAGTCTCCATTTCATAGGCAGTGCTGTGCATTCTCCTCCCCTTCCCCTAGAAGTAGAGCTCTTAGTGTGTTCATCAGATGACAAGTTTTGGGTTATGGGCCAGTCATAATTGTTATCGCTACAGGCCCAATTACACATTAAAAAGACTAGGAGTGAAGATCCTTCATAGTTCTGTCTTCAGAGTGTCGCAGCGTAGGGGTGAGAATTAAAAATTGAAACATTGTATATGTACGAAAAACCTATGCTGACCATAGTGGTTGAGCTCTGGTGCACGAAATACTTATGCTCACAGTTCACCAGGAAGTCTTGAATTTGAACCTCTTAATTGCTATCTACTTCCCATCTTTATATAA